>NC_056739.1:353830660-354005660 GCF_019279795.1 Protopterus annectens
CACTTAAAAGATTGCACTTTATTTTGCTTTCGCCTCTTCAAGTACTCAATTGTATTTATTCTGTTGCATTTATTACTGCTTGGTAGTAGCCTGATTAAATTGTAACTGTTATTCTAAGCCTTTGGTTGAAGCACTTGGGCTTCAGACCAGTTGTTTTACATTAAGAAGGTTTGTGGTCTGCACTGTTGTGGCAGGACAAGTAACTTGCATCCTTCTATGTTGGGAGTTGCTGATTGAAGGCTTAGTGTCTGTTATTCTAAGACAGTGTATTAGTTCTTGTTTAAGCACTTGGGCTTTGGGCCAGTCATTTTAGAAGGTGTGGTCTGAACTCTTGTGGGAGGACAGCATAGATTCTGCCCTTCTGAGCTGGGAGCTTCTGGTTAAAGGCTTATTGTGCCTTCTTATCTGAACCGTTTCTTTCTGAAATTGGTATGCCTTCTTTGCTGCAGAAGAGACTAAATTCAGACCTGCTAAATCTAGCTTTGTTTGTATAACTTGAACACTAATCCACACCATCTTTTTACTGGAGAAGTTTCCCCTGTACCCTAGTGGCAGGAGTGTGCAGTTAGAACTTGTCTGATCAAAGACTGCTGGAACTGGGCTCACTTTTTATTGGTTCATTTTTTTAAATCAGTTTGCTCATTTGCTATTGTTATATTAAAGAAAAAACACTTCATGCATCGCCGCTTAGCTAGGGTTAAATATTCCTGGCACCATAAAGTCTGCTTTTCAAATTTACCCTTGGAACTAGCCAGTTCTTTAGTTTTATCACTCATTCTTTGAGCTCAGCACTTGTTCAGAACTCATTGCAAGCACTAAATAACTACAGCGCTCAACTTTCCTCACTTGTCTAGAGGAAAACAGTTTTTAGTACTTGGTAAATAAGCACCTATCCAGGCATGTTTAAGGGGCAGCTTCCGGTGTTTTCTCCTGTCTACCTAATGATCTGGGCATCTTGGGGCAATGCAGCAATTGCCTCATGTACACAGACAACCCTCTCCTCCTACCACCCAACACTACAACCTGTGAGAGATGCACTTATATAGCCAAACTGGAAGCAAATCTCTCTTCACTCAAGACTGGACTAGACAGTCAAGAGGAGAAGGTAAACACTTGCACCACACTAATCACAGTGCCTCAAAACCTACACCACCAAAACACACAAATAGCAACACAAAACACACACCTACATTCACGGATGCTCTCAATAAAAATCTGTTCAAGCAACAGAGACTTCCAAAGCAGAAACGCATGCAACCTCCACCCCCCCACCCCCAACACAAACCAAAGGACACACAGCCCACAAACTCAGTGTGCCACTCAACCACAGCCCATAAGGCATAACAACGTACCCAACACTCTAGTCATAGATGACTCTATAGTCAGGCACACTGATGTTCCACTCACCAGGCTAAAGGCTAAATAAGGAAAAAGTTACTGTCAGCTGCCTGTCGGGTGCCAGGCTCCTCCACAGAACGCACACACTCAGGTCACTCCACAACAAGTACAAATATGACGGTCATTGTCATTGTTGGTGTGAATGACCTGAGACATACATCCATGGACTACATGAAAACAGACATGGAGGAGATCTCCAATCTTGTAGTCCAGGCAGGTATCAGGTATAACCCTAGCCCCGAGTAGCATCCTGCCATCACCCAGAATGATACCACAGTACAAGGACAAAATGACTGGCTAAGTTTCTGGTGTCATTCTAAGTGGATCCAGTATCTGTCTGTCTGGAATAACATGATCAACAGACCTCAATGCTTTGCCAGAGATGACCTGCACCTGTCGCCCTTGGGATTCTGGATACTGGCTAAGGCTCTTGCCACTCCTACAGTGCCTTTTTTAGGCAAGGTTCAAATGACAAATTCACTTCCGTAACACGTACAAGCAAGCAAAATTTGAGTGTAATGCTACTCAATGCTAGAAGTCTAAACCTCAAAATGCATTCACTCGAGGCACTCCTTAAAATGGAGAACATCGACATCTATGCAATGACAGAGACCTGTTTCAAGGCTCCAGAGAGCACCCCTACATTACCAGGCTATAATTCATACCACACCTTTCGGCCACCTAACCTGGACCGAAACACTAAAGGTGGAGGCGTGTCCATATTCATTAAGGATATCCACACCTCCAGGCTAGCTGCTCAGCATAATGCATCCGAGATTATCCAAGTGCAACTAACTCTGGGAAAGACCGCAATCCAAACTGTAACTTGCTACAGATCCCCCACCATACCCCAGGATTCCCACTCCTCATTTCTTGATACACTGGAAAATATTAGGGTACAACCCAACACCCTTACAATGGGCGATTTCAACTACCCCACCATTAACTGGGAAAACTACTCGTGTACCAACTCTTTTGCTTAACGTTTTCTCAAATTAATAAATTCCAATGCCTTGGATCAACTTATCCACACCCACACCAGGGGCAGCAGTATCCTAGACCTGGTCATTATCAACATGGGCGACCAGTGGTCCACACCAGAGGTCAACTCCTCATTGGTCAGATTCGACCACAAGCTAATCAGCCTAGACATCCACATCCCGCCTCCACCCCCCAATAGGGAAACCACAGTAAAAAAAATTTCTCCAAAGCCAACTTCACACTTCTTAATACAGAAGTGGCAAACTTCACGACACCCATCCAGATGGACAACAGAGGTACGACTGCTGAATCCTACACAAATGCACTTTAAGCACTTACATGAGTGCATGGATCGTGCTATCCCTAACAGAACCAAGATGCTATCCTCCAAATAAAAGGAGGACAATCTGGTGGTCCCCTGCCATAAACGAACTCTACAACAGAAAGAAATTGTTGCAAAAAAAAAAAAGTAAAATCCCATGACTGAAGAACTCTCTGGTCAGCCTCAGTAAGAAGCTGAGATCCCTCATAAAATCCTCCAAAGCTAGTTATGAAAACAAAATCGCCACTGTATAGCTATGTCAAAAATCTCAATGGCAACACTCAGATCTGCGCTGAGTTACAGCACAACGGCACTAAATATACAGAACCAACTGATATTGCCAACATCCTGGCAGATAGGTTCAGTGCTAACTTTACCCCCCCTCACCCCCTAAAGGGCCCATCTCTATACTGGAAGAATGCACAGTTCCTGTAATCATGGCTGCACAGGTAAAAAACACACTCCCCAACGCCAACAACAGCATCCATGGGACCTGACAACATCCCAGGCTGCAGTCTATATAAACTACAGAATGAACTGGCACCCCAACTAAGCACCATGTTCAATCATAGCCTCACCTCAGGCTTTGTGCCCACTGAATGGTGCACAGCGTCGGTTATCCCACTCCACAAAGGGGGAGCCACCACAGGCCCCGGGAACTACCGCCCCATTAGCCTAACGAGCCTGGTCTGCAAGGCCGTGGAATGCATCATCATGGAACTTATAAACAAAGACATTGGTAATCTCCAAACTCTGGACCCCATCCAGTTTGGGTTTGTAAAATGCAGATCATGTCTCCTAAACCTGACTGACTTCTTTGAAGCAGTCACCAAAGCTGCAGATGAGGGTAAGGTGGTTCACAGAGCCTATCTAGATCTCGCCAAGGCTTTTGACACCATCCCCCACTCTGGAGTTGTAGATAAAAACTATGTATAAATCCCTATGTCACAAGATGGGTTGCCAACTGGCTCACTGACACAACTCACACTGTGAAAGTAGCAGACTCCAAATCCAACTTCAGACCAGTGACAAGTGGAGTACCACAGCGTTCAGTCCTGGGTCCTCATGTTTTGGCATCTACTTTTCTGAAGTACAGGCTAACACAAAAGGTCTTTGGCTAACGAAGTTCACAGATGACTGCAAACTAGGTGCCATAATCGAAACTCCTAATGATGTGGACATGCTACAAAAGGGCCTCGCTGAGACAGATACCTGGTGTCAAAGCCATGGCCTCAAGCTCAATGCCAAAAAGTGCATTGTCATCCCCTTTGGTAAAAACTCTGTACCCATGAGCTACCACATAGGTGGCAATATACTTAACAGCGAAAATGTGATAAGAGACTTGGGACACAGGTGGACAGTAGTCTCTCCTTTGATAATCACATCGCCACAGTAGTCAGGAAATCTTTCTACATTGCACACCTCATCACAAAAGGTTTCTCATACTCGTCACTCATTAGACCCATTATAGAGTAAAACACCCCTTTTGGTATGTACCTCACAAGCCCTTTACAACAAATGGAAAGGCCGCAGAAATACCTCAAAGAGGATTACTGACCTCAAATAGATGCCCTACGCAGACCGTCTCAAAAAATTCCAGCTTTACTCAGTCACATATCGCCTACTCAGAGGCGATCGCTACCTAACATAAAAAGCTATGTCAAACCCAGAGCTGTTGGACATACTCCACTTAAAGAAATCCCAATCCCTCCAAGCTACGCGCTCTAGGGACCTAAACCCTGTCACCACAATAAAAAGAACATGCTGGAGGGATACATTCCTGTTCCAGAGACTTCCCATACTCTGGAACAAACTACCTATCTATATCAAACAAAGCTCCTCATTAGCACTCCAAGAAAAATCTTGATGATTGGATGGGAAATAGGAAATTCACTGCGGGGATCACCTCTGTGGCTCTGCTCGACAAGGGCACAAGAAAATAAATTTCTTGGGTGGCGAAAGTCAGGGTACCTTTTTGGCTAGACTTGTATAGGCCCTAGGGCTGATAGCCTTGTACCTACCTACCTATGAACATTTAAAATCTGTTCCTATTTTGGGGTCTTTGCCTGCCCGCCCCCCACCACCACCATTATTTTAGGCTTTGTCCAGACTTCCCTGGGCTAAGAAGTTGAGAGGTATGCTCTACAGATATGCACACACACAAGAACCATCCCACTAAACTCGCGTCTCTGCTGAAACTACCTGCATCACAAGTACCCACACAGGAGGGAATGGTTGACTGCTTTTTTTAAGGGTCACTTTTTCCTCACAGAAACATTCTCATATAAGTGACTCTCCTGAATCCCTCAGAGAAGCACGTCGGGAGTTGGAGACACTTCCGGGAGAGAGAGTACATGCCTAAATTAGCATTAACTACTCTTCCAGGCTGACACATTAGCATACAGCTTTGCCTTCAAGACTGCTTTCTGAGTAGAGGCCCCTGCACGGAGAAAACGTTAACACTAGAGGTGTTTCTGAATTTGTAAGGATCGACACAATATCACAGCATACCAAGCCTTTTTGAATCCCATGGACAGCGTCAAAGCTGGTACAGAGAAGAGTGTTTCTCTGAAAGCTAATCAGGATCAAAAGCAACTATAGTGAACTTAGTATGTATCGCTGTCAATCTGAGGGAGATTTTTCTTTTTCAGATGCTTAGTTTGCTGGTTTGGGCTATTTACCAGGATAACATCACATTAAAATTTGCCCAGAATTCTCTCTCTCATACAAGTTCCTAGAAGAATACCTGTTGCATTTGGAGAAAAGTGTTAAAAAGAAAAGCAACTCTTACTATAACTTTTAGCACGATAAACTAAATATATGGGAGGACAGCAGGGTGGTCTGAGAAGCTAGATAAATAAAGATACATACTGATCTGCAAGACAAAGAGTTTAATTTACACCTAAGACAAGACTGAAAAATATGTTGAATTTGAGAATAAATGAAACTGCTACAACTATATCAATAATAAAGGGTAATCTGCCCCTCAAGAGAAGATGCACATCAGAATGTGCTTTTGTTATCTGAGCAGTAATGCAGATAATCTAAATGAAATACTGCATTAACCTACCTTTTTAAAGACCACAATAGGTTTATGGCAAAAAGTCGAAAGGATGTGAAATTGGCCAGCTGCTAGTCTTCCCTGCTCCTAATCTACAAGATGATCCATTCTGTTTATATTTCCAAGGCTAGACTCAGTCGGATGTCTGTCACTGAAGGGAAAACGCTTCATTTCAAACTGTTGGAACACAAACATCCCACTCATTCTCGGAAATTGTTTAAGGGGGGTTTTAAGCAAAGACCAGCTCTGGGTATAGACTACTCGGGTTGGACAGAACTCATGGGCAGTATGAGAAGCAAGGAGAAACACACGCGTAATTACAAGACTGACACAAAATAAACTAGAAGAAAAAAAAAAAACAGAAGACCAATTTTAAGAAATTTACTTCTCTCCCAAATTTAAGTACAACACTTACCAACATAGATGACAGACAGAAACCTGGAAAAAAAACTACACTTTAATGCTGGAAAAGAAAATTAATCTGCTTGTAAAGCATACTCTGAGGTATTGCCAGCTATGCCAGGAGAAGTAGGGCAGTGGATGTATAATATATGCCAGCACAGTTAGCTGGAAATCAGTAAAGAATTGTGTTACTTGAATATCAAACTGATTTGTACAGATGCTTGTGTTGAAAATGTATTTGTAAAGTTGTGTTAAAAATGTAACAGTGTGTCCTGCTGGACACAGGAAAAAATGTGCATGTATTATTGTAATTGCTGAAATGTATATATTGTAACAGAGGATACTGGAAGAAAAGATGTTAGTCTCAATCCATCTGACTGTGGAAAATAGTAAGAAATTAAATTACTTAATTTAGGCCATAAAGTCTGTATCCTACAATTCTCAATGTAGCCAGAGACAAAATGTCTGCACTAGGAAGCTTACAGCATTTGTCTGTGGGGTGAACTAATTGCTACTCTGGAAGGGTGGAGCTTTTAAATTGTTTTATGACTTCGAGGAGCTGCAGCAGATTTTAGCAAGGCTCAATATGTGTGTATTATTGACACACAGGTTCTAACTCCTGACAGCGTTTAGCCAAGGGGGAAGCATGGGAACCAGAAGTCAGACGACCACATGTATGTGATGTCATTCTGTAACTCATAACTAAAAAATAACGTTTAATAGTAGGCGAGACTGAAGTCTCGGAGCACTCCGTTTCTGTCACCTGACAAAGAAGGATCTCTCAACTACTTCATATTGCCTTGCTCTAGTAAGTAATCAGGGGGATAATAATTCTTTAGATCAGTCAGGAAAATATAGTGAGATTCTTCTTCTTTCGGCTTTTCCCAGTTATGGGTCACCACAGTAGATCACTTGTCCACTCATAATTGGCAGTGGAGTTTTAGAGTCGAGTTGCCAGCCCGGCACCCAACCTTCCACAGAAGGCACACACACCAAGTGTCCAATCCACATACAGAATGTCTTTGGGATGTGGGAGGAAACCAGAGCACCCGGAGGAAACCCACGCAACCACAGGGAGGACATGCAGACTCCACACAGAAGGCACCCCAGCTGAGGATCGAACCAGAGAACCTCTTGCTCTGAGGCAACAACGCTAACCACTGCACCACCGTGGATGCCCTAGGAAAATATAGTGAGATTAATTATTGTTTTTCTGTAACTGTGTGAACCTGTCCACCTGTGTTATTTTTTAATATTTCCAATGACAAACTCTGGTATTTACTGTAAATAAATATTTAGTGTTTTCATGTTCTTTTATTATTTATTATTAAATATGTCTATACTTTTCATTGTGGCTGGTCTTTTAGAGAATATTTTAATGCCTGTGGGTACCTGTATATATTTGGTGACAGCTCCGGCTACTCCTGAAAGTCTTGCTATTGATCAAACTACTATTTGTATTGATATTAATTTCACTCTGTATAATTGGGTACCCTTGTAAGAGCCTTAGAGTAGCTGGCTTTGGGGTTATTTGGTGGCACTGTAGCTACCTGATACTCTTGGCAGAAGGGGACATAGCTAGTAAATCTTTCCCAGGTGTGTGTGTTAAAATCAAATCTCAAAGTGTGTGTGTGTGTGTGTGTGTCAGCTACTTGGAGCAGCAACACTAAGCACTGATTTCAGAGAGTGCTGGAGGACTTGGCTTGGACACTCGGCTGAGGACTCAACCCTACAGCTGTACCAGTGGGGAATCTTACTGGGGAGGGAGACTGACAGAGAAACCCAGACTGAGTGTGTTCCCTGTGTCCGCTTAAGGGAAATTGTGCTTGATGCAGAGAGCTGCATCTAGAAATGCTGGGCATTTCCATTTGTGTTCCAAGTGAACGCCCTCTACAGCGCCAGTGGTGAGGATTCAGGCTCCTTGATTACCGGGCCCAGAGTAGGGACATTATACATTCTTCTAACAAGTAAAGCTAAAAGGTTATGCTAGGAGAAAATGTCTGAAAAATTAATAAAGTAGCTATACAACAGACCATCAAATGTTTAGGATGTTTAAGAAAACTCTTAAAGATAATTTACTTTGTTGATTTTATGAAAAACAATACCAATAAAACAAGTTTGATCATATGGTCGACACCATATAAATCGAACTTTTAAAAGTTCGAAAAATGTAATAAAAAATAAATCAAAGAAAAAAACTTTCCTGAACAGTTTAAGCAGGGGGGAAGTCCCCTGCTCTTTAAATACACCAGTGCCGAGATCGCACTATAGTGCAGAAAAAGGGAAATCTTCCCATTCCGCACTGTACGGAGATCTCCGTGGAAACGTTCAAACTTTAAAAGTTCGACAACGTGATATAGACTCAACGTCTAATAGTACAGAAAAAAACATGACATATGGGTAGCTATTGCTCCCTAAGAAATTGACTGCTGCAGTGTCCAACAACTGATGTTCCACATAAAATGCTTAGCACAAGATGCTAAAGCATGTGACTTCAACAAGGAAGTAGTTTGTGACACCAGACTGTATTGAGTCCTACTGAATGTGCTAATGTATGACTACCTATGTTACCATGAATCATTGAAAGAGATTTAAAGTACTGTAATGAGATACTTTTCTGTGTACATTAATGCACATGCATCATACACTGCATTTATGTGCTTTTTCTGTTACTCTGCTGAGCAAATTTTCTGTGGATACCCTCCAACATATTCCAAATAAAATGTCATATCTGGGGACCTGGAAGTAGCACAAATCACTCCACTTCAGCAAACTGAGTCCATGAATGCAGTAGTAGAAAAGGACAGTTTTGTACCTACCATAAATGTAGATGTTCGAGTGCGCATACAGCTGCAGTCATCACACTTGGGTTATCTGCAGTCAGGCGGATCCTCGGTCGGCCAAATTCCAAAGTCTAGGTCCAGCATCGGTTGTCGTCGCTTCTTCCCTGACGTCAGTGCGGCAGGGGTATAAAAGAGGCAGCCAACACCATTTTCTTCAGTTTTTCTTGCCCCAGATGTCAGGTGCCCCCAGAAAGGAAGGCAATACATGATGTTATGCAAACATACATAAGTAGATAAATCAAAACAGCAGTTGCAAGCAAATACACCATATAGGAATACCCCAAATAGGTTGTATGTAAAAGGTGCTTGTCATAAGCTTTGTCCTAAGAGGGGATGGAGGGAGGGTAACCTGGACTGCAGCTGTATGCGCACTCTAACATCTACATTTATGGTAGGTACAAAACTGTACTATGTTCTTCGTGCATACAGCTGCAGTCATCACACTTGGGTAGAATCCCAAAGCTAAGTAGGGGTGGCTGGTACTAAGTGGAATTAGGGGGGCTCGAATGTCCTGCAGGACTGCTGTGGCAAAGCCCGCTCTAGATTTTGAGTACAGTGGAAGGTGGTAGTGTTTGGTGAAAGTGTGCACTGAACTCCAAGTAGCTGCTTCCAGAATGTCCTTGGTAGGGACCCCCCTGAGGAAAGCTGCTGAGGTAGCTGTAGCCCTGGTGGAGTGGGATCTGATGTACACACGGCACTGATTTTCCATGAAATGAATAACAAAAGCGTATGCAGTGGGCTATCCATTTTGAAATAGTCTGTTTGGAAATAGCCTTTCCTTGAGCACCTGTAGCATAGGACACAAAGAGCTGCTCAGATTTCCTGAATGACTTTGTTCTGTCCAAGTAATAACAAAGTTGCCTGTGAATGTCTAAGGAGTGGAGTAGCCTCTCCCCTTTGTTCTGGGGATTTGGATAAAAGGTAGGTAAATGAATAGTCTAATTCAAAGCCACACTGGATACTACCTTTGGCATGAAGGTAGGGTTGGTTCGTAAGGAAACCCTATCCTGATGGAAAATGATGAATGGTTGCACAGCCATGAGGGCCTGTAACTCCGAAACCCTGCGTGCTGAGGTAATAGCCAGAAGCAAAGCTGTTTTCCACGACAAGTATTGTAACTCTGCTGAAGAGGCCGGCTCAAAAGGAGGCAGTGTCAGTTTCTCCAATACGAAGTTGAGGTCCCAAACTGGAGCTGGTGGTTTCCGTGGGGGTTTTATATTTTTTGCCCCTCTGAGGAACTGCCTTAATAGAGGATGTGAGAATAAAGGAGGATCCGTATTGTATTGTGCTGAAATTGCTGAAGCGTGGATCTTGATGGAAGAGAAGGAAAGGCCACTGTTTAACATCTCAGCTAGGTAGTGTAAAATCTGAGGTATATTTATTACCCAAGGATTCTGGCCCTTTGCTTGATTCCAGGAGCAAAATCGTTTCCATTTGGCGGAGTAGGTTTTTCTAGTAGAGGGTGTCCTGGCCTCCAAGATGACATCCTGTACCTCCTTGGAGAGGAGAGCCTGTTAGCAAATTAAGGTATTTTCAATGCAGCTAAATTTAGAGTTCTGAGCTGGCTGTGAAGGATCTTGTAGTTGTGCTGTGACAACAGAAGAGGAACTTGAGGTAGGATCCATGGTGGTGAGTGTGACAGGTTCTTTAGGAGAGGATACCAGTGCTATCGTGGCCTGTCTGGAGCAATGAGAATCATTTTTGGCCTCTCTGCTCTGGTTTTTAATAGGACTTTGGTCAGTAGAGGTAGAGGCGGGAAGGCGTAGACTGTCAATGCTGTCCAACTGAAAGATAGTGCGTCCACTTTCCAGGCCTGCGGATGATAGGTCCTTCAGCAGAATTTTTCCAACTGGTAATTGCTGTGGGAGGCAAATAGATCTAGGTCTGGCTGTCCCCATGCTCGAGTTATCTTTAAGACTTGAGGATGCAATTACCATTCGTGAGGGTCTGTCATATTTCTGCTTAAGTTGTCTGCCAGAGTGTTTTCCTTCCCTGGCAGGAATTGTGCCTGTAGTTGAACTTGTAATTCCAGTGCTGCGTTCCACAGGGTCATAGCTTGCCTGCATAGGGGGTATGAATGCGTCCCTCCCTGTTTATGTACCACATGACTGTAGTGTTGTCTGTCCTTATCAATAGCTGGCCCGGTTGCAGTAGGTCCTTGAAATTCATAAGAGCATTTTGCACAGCTACCATCTCCTTTTGGTTGATGTGTAGGTGCATTTGTTTTTGGGACCATTTTCCCTGGATGCACTGGTCTGCCATGTGTGCTCCCCATGCGTAGCCTGAGGCGTCTGTTGTGATGACTTGCCTTGCTTGTGGTATACAGAAAGGGAGACCCGTGTTTCTTTGGCATGCTTGAGCCCACCACAAAAACTCCTTTTGAAGGCATGGAATGAGTGGTAAAATTGTTTCCAAGCTGTGTTTGTGTTGAGACCATAAGTTTTTTAGGTACCATTGTAGTTTCCTCATATGCAACTTTGCAAATGGTATTAGTAGAATGCAAGATGCCATGAATCCCAGAGCCTGCAGGATTTTCCTTGCAGTTAGCCTGGTTAAAGTTGCCATTTTGTTGAAGTATTGAGACAATTGCCCTTGTTTGTCTGGCGTGAGGTAAGCCATCTGGGCCGTTGTATTTAAGCTGGCACCCAGGGAAATTATCTGTTGAGAGGGTATTAGTTTTGATTTCTTTTTGTTTACTGTGTACCCCAGGCAATTTAACAGTTTTATTACAAACGCCAGATGTTGCAATAGAATGTCCTTGCTGTCCGCTTGGATCAGGCAGTCGTCCAGATATGGGTAGATTTGTATTCCTCGTTGTCTGCAGAAAGCAATTACTGATGCCAGGCATTTCGTAAACACTCTGGGCGCAGTAGATAAGCCAAAGGGCAATGCACAGAATTGATAATGGGTTGAACCTGCAAGAAATCTGAGGTATCTTCTGCAATCTTGTCTGATAGGGACATGCAGGTATGTCTCCTTGAGGTCCAATGTTACCAGCCAAGACTCCTTGCCCAGCATTGGAAGAAGCTGCTGTAATGTGAACATCTTGAATTTTGGTACCTCTAGGTGTGTGTTTAGAACAGATAGGTCTAAGATGGGTCTCCAGTCTTTGTCCTTCCTTGGTACCAGAAATAGTCTTGAATAAAAACCGTGACCTTGTTCTTTTGCAGGTACCTCTTGAATTGCTTTCATATCCATGAGAGCGGAAATTTGTTTTTGTGCCTCTGCCCATTGATTTTGTGGCAGGTTTGGCATGCCCCTCATCTTTGGAAGGGTGAGGAAGTGGAATCTGTAGCCTCGGTCTATAATATCCAGAATCCATTTGTCCTTTGTAACAATGTGCCAGTTTTTGAAAATAAGGCCAGTTTTCTGCCCAAAGGTGCTGCCATTATAGCTGTGTTTGGCAGGCAAAGGGGAAGTCATTGCATCTGTTTTCTAAATGACTGTGTTCTGTCTTATCCACCTCTTGGGGCTGGTGATTGCCATTGCCTGGCTCTGTAAGATCCTTGAGGTTGTCCTCTACCCCTTGGGCGTCTGTATCTACCCCTTTGGGGTCTGTCCGTGGCTGGAAAGGACCAATTTTTTGAATGCCAGTTTCTGCTGAAGCGTAGAGGCTGCACCTGCAAGAAATCTTTAACCGTTTGCATAGATTTAGCTTTTTCCTCCATTTTCTTTAGTACCTCCTCAGCTTTAACACCGAACAGTACATCTTTTTGTAGTGGTGCATCTAATAAATTTGCTTTGACATGATCTGGTAAGGTTTGTTCTTTGAGCAAAGCGTGTCTACGTATGGCAGACCCCGTGACAGCAGCTCTGCATGAGGCCTCTAAAGCATCAAAACCACACTGTAAGGTACGTTTCCCCACTTGTTCTGCTCCATGCAACAAATCCTGCAACTCTTTCAAATCAGGTTGCTCTGTTTGTGTCATTTTGCTTTTCAGCTGAGATAGCAAGAACTGCTGGTACTTTAACATATGAAATTGACAGTTTAATGCCCTCATGGTTAAAGTGGCTGATGTATACACTTTTTTCCCCCACCTTTCCAATGCTCTGGAATCTCTCTCTGAAGGTAAAGGGTTTTTAGCAATAGAGGCCTTAATCCCCTTGGGACCCTGAGAAATAGTTTCTGGGTCAGCAGAAGGGCTTTTATAAAGGAACTGGTGAGAATCAGACACCCGGTAATATCTGTCTGGTTTAACAAGGGCAGGAGGTAAAGAGTCTGGATTAAGACTGGCTTCTGCATACACATCATCCAAAATATCCAAGACAGGAGGAATAGCCAGGGGCCTATGCTGGGGAAGCAGCAGAAATTCCCTGAGCCTTTTCTTGGAATCTGAGCAATCTTGGCCTTCCCAGTGGAAGTGTTCTCTCAATGTATGTAGGGTTTCCCCAAAAGAGTAGTCCTCAGGGGGGGAGACCTAGGGAATAGACTCCTCAGCATCAGAGTCTTCAAAAGGGGAATAGGCATAATCCAGGTCCTCAGAAAGGCCTGAGGTAATAGATGCCTGATCTGAGGAAGGGTAGTCTTCCTCCATCCTGGGTCTTTTGTCTGAGGGGGGTTGAGAGTCCCTGATGAGTGAAATCAAATCCTCAGCCATTTTAAGCATCTGTTTTTTGGGCATGGGACCTTGAGAGGGGGCTTGAGGACCCTGTTTTTTAATTTTCATTGGAGCTTTAGATTTAGTGAACGATTTAATAGATAAGGTGGTAGGCCTGAAAACGCCTTCAGAAATGGCAGGCCTTGCTAAACTTTCCGTTTCTCCGCCAAGAGTGGCATCGGTATCTGCAGTGGGAATGGGGACCGAGGAACCTGCGACCTCGGGTAATGAAGTCACCGGTAATAAAGTTTCATCGGTAGTCAGGGGCTGCGTAGGCGCCTCACTGAGAACCGGAGAACCGGTAGTCGGCCTTAGCGTGGTCTCAGTAGTCGGTGCAGGCCTCGGATGTCTGTCCTTATCCTTGTGTTTTTTGCCTAAAACTGGCGTCGGCATATCCGACGACATAATATAATTAAATGTTTTGCCAAAATAATGAAGGGCGAACTCCGCCCGGCACTTAATAGTGCACTTGTTAAACCTAGCACAAAAACGGCAGGCCGAGACGTTGTGTTCTGGCCCTAAGCAAGGTATACAGTAAGAGTGAAAATCCTTATGCGGTATTTGCTTCCCACAAGAAATGCAATTATTAACTTTGTCTGACATCGGTCTGAGGCAAGAAAAGTTTCCCCAATGGGGTACTTAGCTTTAAAGAAGACTTTGGCTGAAATACTTTCGTAAAACTCAGGAGCTGGCCGACCGGCACTTGCGAACTGCTTCTGCTTCGGGCACCGCGCAGCAAGAAAGACTGAAGAAAATGGAGTCGGCTGCCTCTTTTATACCCCTGCCACACTGACGTCAGGGAAGAAGCGACGACAACAGACGCCGGACCTAGACTTTGGAATTCGGCCGACCGAGGACCCGCCTGACGGCAGATAACCCAAGTGTGATGACTGCAGCTGCATGCACGAAGAACATCTATGAGAGTCGGTGGTATACCCTGCAAGCAGTGTCCTTTAGCAGGCATACAAAAAAAAATGGCAGGCCACAACAGAATGACAATCCACCTTGATAAATGAACCAACTTTGCAGTCTACAAAGGTGTATTTAATCAATAAACAATTTTTTTAAACAAGCAGATCTTTTAGAATCTTTTCTTTTAAACTGGAGTTCAGACACTTAACAGTAAACAAAACCACTTAAGGACCTTATAGAAAATCAACACAGTTTGGTTTGATATACTCATAAAATGCATTCCCTGGAATTTCTTACAGATTCATTCTCAACTGAAAGCCATCTTGTGCTTATGCTCTGGGCCAGTCATGAACCATCAAACCATTTCTATGGGGAGAACAGGCTTCAAGATGTATTGTGAGCCTTCCCCAACAATGCATCAGTAAATGGATGTTTAGCCACAAGCTCTTGTCTGAGGAAAGCCACTGATGTAATTTAAGACTGCTGACTGATTTAAACATCTAACTTCAAAATTTGTGTTGGGGCCAAATCTGCTTGGGAAAATGGAAGGCTGGCACAGTGAGGTACAACAGGCAGTACTTTAATTATGCTACAATAACCATCATCATGCGTGTTTAAGAAAAACATGCATAATCAATTACAGAATATATTCGTATTTTCAAATTTAGTGTTAGAGCAAAGGTAACACAAATGAACATTCCTATTTTGCTAGCTTAGTATACATTTGAGTGACTCACTGACCATGTTAATGTACAGGATCAGTAGAGAGAGCATTGTTGTATACCAACAAGTACAGGAATCGCTGCTGCATTTAAATGCAGTCTTATTCTTGTGTAACCACACCGATCAGGCACTTAGGTGTTTAGTTTTAACAGCTACACTAGAAGCAATATTTTCTGCTTGCCAAGGGTGTTCTGGTTGTGAGAAACATTACAGCTGAAGACTTCGCAATTTTGAGATCTGCACATAACACACAACACATTACTGTAATAGGCCAAGATTCATAATGAAATTCATTCAAGCCTCGAATGCAAACAGAGGATGGGCATATCTACCAATGCATGGCAGAATGCTGGCCTTAGCCCAGAATGAGTCATGCCAAGGCCTTCTGAAACACTATATGCTTCAATGTGTTATTTACCTACGTAATTAACAAAAGGTGGCTTATCAACTCTATCAGCATACGCATAGTAGGCTGGATGACTACAGTATAAAGATGCACGTGTAACCCCAGAAAATTGTGCACCTCCAACCCCTGCCATTTAAGTATACTAACGCTGTGATTGCTGCACATCAAGGTAAGGGGGAATATTCAGAGATACCACAATATCAGATTTTTGAAGATCTCCTGATTTGTACTTGCAGCACTAAGGGTCCCAATTACAGACCTTGAAATTTTAACAAGTATCCCTCTGACTGCTTGCAGTGATATGCTCTAAGAAGCAGTCTGGCAGCAGATAGCAGACCTCTGATCTCTATATACCACTTAAATTCTTTATCTCTTCGATCTTCAGCAAAACAGGTAGACATCTGTACACCTGAAGCATTAGAGTGTTGGAGGGTCTCTTAACAGTTCAATCTTCAGGGGTGCTGTCTTTGGGCCGTTACAGTTACTTGGAATTTTACTTCAGGAGTGAAATTCCTTGAGTTTCGTGTGAGCCAATTATTATTCTCATTTGTGGACTTTAGATTAGGGAACAGCAACCCACGGTAGTGGTGCTGTGGTAGCACTGTCGCCTCACAGCAAGATGTTGTACCATTCGATTCTTAGCTAGAGCGTCTTCTGTGTGGAGACATGCGTGAATGGGCGTGCCTTCGTTGAAGGTTGTGCGTCAGGGCCGGTAACTCAGCACTTAAAAATCCACGACCAAACACTAGCGGACCGGAGTTCCGCTGTGGCGACCCCTAACCGGGATAAGCCGAAAGACACAACAAGATTAGGGAACAGCAGCACCATTGCAAAAGACGAAAGGGTTAAAATGTTGCTCACACAGAAGTCTTCAGGCAGACACAAGTTTTGTAAAGGAAGGCTCACTCTTTGACAAAGCGTAATGAGATGAACAAAGATAGGTTTGGAAGTGTAGCTCAGCCACAAATTCTGCAATCCAAATGCAATCAGTTTTCATTTTCTCTAGGACTGCTTGCTGCTTATGAACATAATGCTGCCAAAATTTGTCAGTAACCTTAGTGAAACCAGTAGCTTCATTTTCGGATGCAGGTCAAATCACTCAAGACTGCTGTATAAATGTATTCGAACGTCTCATACAGACTCAACATTCTCATGTAGGGACATGTTAATCTTGTGGATACCTATGGAATTTAATTCCAGAAACAACTGGGAAGTTGCCAAATTAACAGATTTTTCCTGTGCATTAAGTGCACTTTAGATGCACCAAGCATTAGTATATTTAACCTCAGTCAAACCTCTTAGTAAAATCAGCTTAGAGACCGACATGTGGATTTTACCGGAAGATAGGCATAAGCCAGTTTGTTCCCACTTAGTTTCATGGACTCAAACAGTATATAAAAAGCTCAAGACCGTCTCATATGAATTTCACAGATGGAGACCAACAAAGGGCTGGAGAGTGCCGTTCATTACTTAACTGCCTGGGGCAGGCTAAGGAACAAGGCAGATCATGCTGACGTAGGGACAGGGGGATACCTGCAATGTGAAGTCTACTGTGCAAGACTGAATGGTAACTATATAAAAATCTTTGAAGAGCTGTAGAAATTGTGCAGCTATGCAACTGCCTTAATGTTGGTGATGGTGGTGGCGTATTATGCCTCTTTTTGTTTTATGTTTTTTTTTTTTTTTTTTTTTTGCAGTGCTGTTTCAACACTGTGCTCCCTCTTGAAGGTTTGCCGAATGACGAAGAAGGAACTGGTACTAATTTAAGTGAATACCTGCTTACATCAAGACCACCCAATGGCAGCTGGGTCATGTTTAAAGAGAATACTTAATCTGACACGTCAGTAGCCACTCAAGAGCATGCAATCCATGAGTTTGCTTATTTCAGCTAGCAATTTTGCAAGAAGTGCAAACAGAGCACATCATATATCAGACAAAGATTTCTTAACTGCTATAACTTTTTATTTAGCAAAATGGTCCAAATATAATTTTTTTTTTTTTTTTTTTTACCAAGAACCATTTATAACTAATATTACCAGGCAAGTTGATTACAACATCGGCAGAAGAAAACAAGGACAAATACAATGCATATGCCACTGTACTGCAAGTCGGATCTGCTGCTCAGTGCTGCCCTTAATGAAATGGTGCAACTGCCACCTTAGAGATCAAGTGTTTAAAGTACCATGAAGACTGAACTTTAGGAGTAGAAACAAGATGATGATAATCTAAAGTGCCCCCCGCTGAGCTTTCCCAGCAGCAATATCCTCTCTCTCCAGCTTTTCTATAGGGTCTTACTTGTAACCACATGACTATAAAACAAGGCCAATGTTCCAGCACTGAATATATTTAAATTAGAACATTCAAACAGATTAACCATGTAAAGCATTAATGGGAGGCTTTCCTTTCCCCATTTAGTCATTCGCAGAAGACAGCAACAACAAATAAAAAAGTCAAACAGCCAAATGTTTTTGCTACTACTGTACAGGTAGAAATATCTGCCAGATTAAAAGTAACATGACACTTAAGGTGTTAGTGTGTACAGAAAGCAAGCGTGCATGTGTGTGGCTATGTTCTGAAGTTAGGAGAAAAGCAATGGTGACTACATTAAGTTGCATATTAACTAACCTGTAGTGTTTCTGTTCAAAGATAATTCTCCCAGTATGCGGGCCACTTTATAAAACTATACTTAATGTGAAATTATTTACTGGCTGAAGACATGTCTTGAGCCACTACAATGACTATGGACAGGCCCAAGCCAATAAACCATAACATTGTTCTTATTTCTCCCAATTTACCATCAGAACAAACACACATTTATTCTTACAAACATCCCAGAGGATGGACTGTAGTGAAAAATAAATAAAAGAAAGAAAATTAATTACTCAGTGGCATCTGTCTGAAATCCCTGCCTGGTCACAACACAAAATCTTCCTCTCTACTCATAGTAGACATATGAATGACGCAGTGTGTGTGTGTGTCTGCGTGTGTACATTGAATTAGGGATTTACTCTGAAGATGGGGGGGGGGGGGGGTCATGTTAGTTTTCACATAAACTCAGATTCAAAGAGTAACCTATAATGTACCTTTAGATTTTGGCAGAACTTGCTAACCTTACTGGATAAGGTTGGAAGGCTGGAAATCTTTCATTTGGACTTACCCATCCAGCTACCTGATTCTTGATTAAGCCACTGAATCAGAGCTCTTCAGCTAACCGCCACACTTGTCTACAGTTTATCAGGAAAATCTAGAAAGGCAGATTGCATTCTGGGAAACCCTCCTAGACTATTACTAACAAAAATCTCTAGGTGATACAGATAGATTTGTAACTGCTGTCCCAGCATTTCATTGAGAGAGAAAAATAAAAAGCATACCTAAAGCACTGGACAGACAAAACAACATAGTTTAAGGTTCAATAAAATCAGGGGCAAACTTATTTGCTCCTTCTTACTTTTGCCAACATCGAGGAAACAGTGGAGAAAAAAAATCACCGTGTACAAACAAAAAGCAGTGATTTCCTGAGGACCTAGAGGTTACAAATTCAACAGGGGATGGAAATTGGCAACATTAAACCTGCCCAATTTCTGGTTAATCAAGTACAGCAAAATCATCTAAGATGTACAGCTAGTGCCTACATGTTTTTTAGAAGAGCAGCTGCAAGTTATGAACAGAAGAGAAACTGGACAGCGAGACACTCAAGACAGCATCCAAATATGCACTGAAATGGGTACAGAAATTTAAGATAAGTGTCTGCACCTGCTCATGTTAACCTCATGACAGCGTCAAGTCACTTCTGGTGAAAGGGACTTCTTAAGAAGCAGTCACCAATGTGGAGCCGTCTACTTTTCTGCTGGTTTCACATCACTGGTATAGCTTCACGTTAGGTGAAGAGCAGCAGATGAACATATAATCAGTGGTAAATTCTCTGTCATTCCAGCACATTCACTTCAGATCAAGAGAAGAGCATTACAGGTCAAGCCAGGAAATGTAGCTCATGAAATATAAGGCAGAAAAAAATGTCCGTCTCTTCTTACAATCTGTTGTACCCTTTACAAATAAATATGTCCCAAGGCAACAGAGAACCCTGGCCATTTAAATTATGTGGCTAAAGTACAGGTTATTCAGCAAGTAAGGACACAGGCAGGCTAGGTATGCCAGACAGCCCTTATTTTTTTTATATGCATGTTTTCCATGGCTACAAACTTATCCTGGTTAATTCTGAACAAGAGAACAGATGTTTGTTCTCCAATCATGATCAGCTAGTGGTCCATTGTCTTGCTATCAGTGCAACCATTACCATTAACCAGGCCTACATAAATTCTAGAGCTGTCATAATGCAAGTTTTGCCTGCATCATATTTCCTGCCCCTTTGCCTGCTGACCAAACAGTCCTCACTTTCCCATTTATTCCCATCACTGAATAATAGCAATGTCATATCTACACCATTGGATTTCTATCATTCAGTGATGGGAATGAATGGGGTGACAGCAACCCCCAAGGTGTGCCCCTCAGGGGAATTTTGTAATCTGACCCCAACACCACCTCTGGGTGGCAGATGTGGGCAACTGCATCACTGTGCGAGTGCCACGCATTGTCCCTTCTGTCACATGTATACTTCTACACACGTGCTCCATAAGTGATACTATAACTGGCATGGGATCACAAAACCCAAGTCTCATAATCTATAGTCATTCGGAATGTGCAAATCTTCACCTGCATGGCAGCCGTCAGACAAACAATACCATCATTTCCCCTTTCCTAGGATGGGCAAGCCAACAAAAGCCACCCCCCCCCCCCCATCACTGCACCGGAGTCAACAGTCAAACTCAGGCTGTCTGGGACTTAGGGCTTCAACTGTATGCCACAGAGCTGGGATCTTGTCTAATGTAGGTGAACATTGTCAAGGACCTTTTAAAGGCAGGTCTCCTTTTTTTTTTTTTTTTTACATGCTGCAATCACTTTGCAGTTAAATGAGGTAATGCTGTATGCATGTCAATGGTTGCTGAATTACGGCAAAGTGACCATAAATACTATAGGTTAACTATACACACTGAGCAGAGTGGATAAGAGTTGTTCACCGCAGATGTTAGCTGAGATATACAAGTATCCTGTTTTTTTTCGTTTATACAGACTATCGTTTTTAACAATTAATATATAGCACTTTGTCTGCTTTTTAGTCTTCGAGGGTATTTTATTACTATTAACTAATCTGCACAAGTAACTGATTTGTCTGCAGTCAAAAGCATTCTGTATCTTTACAAATCTTTATCCGTTTGTGCTTTCTCTAGTGCTACTGTCTGTAGGCTATTGTTTCCAGCTGAAGCCTCTCTTCAACTTTGCTAGATTGTGTTAATAGTCTGCTGATTGGGGGCTGGTTCTTTTTTTTTTTTTTTTTTTTTTTTTTACAAGAACACAAAAGTTGCTCTTCTGGTATTTAAGCCCCAACTTTGATAGGGCTTCTGTCTATACACACTGAGCAGAGTGGATAAGAGTTGTTCACTGCAGCTGTTAGCTGAGATATACAAGTATCCTGTTTTTTTCGATTATATACAGATTATTGTTTTTAACAATTAATATATAGCACTTTTATTGTCTGCTTTTTAGTCTTCGAGTGTATTTTATTGCTATTAATTAATGTGCACAAGTAACTGATTTGTCTGCAGTCAAAAGCATTCTGTATCTTTACAAATCTTTATCCGTTTGTGCTTTCTCTAGTGCTACTGTCTGTAGGCTATTGTCCCAATACTTGGTGGCTTTGCAGATGCCCGCCCCTACTGTAAATCTGATCCGTGACACGCCCCTACTGTAAATCTGATCTGTGACACTCCTCCCAGTCTAGTGTCATTAGCTCATTGCCTTAATATTACTACAACTCAAGTGCTCTAGGTTGCACTGCATCTGAAGTGTTTGTGTGTTTTACCTGCTTTTCTGTATATATATATAGACTTCTCTGTTTCTTTAACTAAATAAGCTCTGCAAAGTTGTTTTATTGCATTCCTGCCTGTATTTCTGAGTTTTTTGCACTTTTAAAGTTTGTTTTTGCTTAGTTTAACTGGTAGGCTACACACTCAAGTGCGCTAGCCGAATTAAAGCATTTACTGTGTTTCTGTACCTAATTTCTGCTACTTTGCAAAAAAAAAATCCTTGTTTCCCACCTTTACTGAACTAGAATAGTCCAGTCTTCAGGTATTGCTGATCTCTGGGCTGTGTCATAGTTCCTGTGTTGCCCATATCCTTATTTGGATAGGAGGAAGCTTCTTTGTTCACCAGTGAGAGTGGGGAGCTCCGAGCAGCCTATCTGTCCCTTGAGGAGTGGTTCCAGCCCAGTGACCTGTAGCTTATTGGCCATTTTGGGCCATTTCCTATCTCTTTCTAACCCCTTGCTTTAAAGCCAGCTTTAGCACGCTTTTGTGCTTGTAATTTAAAGTTTGTCCTGTTTGTTGCATTTACCTATTGAGGCTACACACTCAAGTGCGCTAGCCTGTGTTACATATTTATTGCATTTTCTGCTGTTTGTTGCAAAAAAAAAAAAACATTATCCTTGTTTCCTATCTTTCCTGACCTAGAGTAGTCCAAATACAGGCTTTGCTGTATTCTGGACTTTTGGAAAGTTCCTGTGTTGCCCATTTCCTTTCTTGGATAAAGGGAGGCTTCTTTGTTCACCAGTGGCAGTGGGGCGCTTGGAGCAGCCTATCTATCCCTGGAGGAGTGTTCCCAGCACAAGAATCTGGTAGTCTATTGGCTGTTTTGGGCCAATTTCTAGCTCTTTCAAGAACCCCTGTATAAAACCCACTTTGGCGCGTTTTTTGCACTTGTTACTACTCAGCCAAGCTCCTTGTGGTCCTGCAGAGTGGTGCTAGCAGCAGAGAGGCTAAAAGAGCGACTGTTAACCTGATAAAAGTGTTTGTTTTCCTGCTACTACCTGGGCGACTGTCCGATCTAGCTAAAATGCAAGTATTTCTGCTTCTTGAACCATTTTAAATGGTTTAAAGTTGTTTTTGCACCTGCACTTTTAAAGTTTGTCCTGTTTGTTGCTTTTACCTGTTGAGGCTACACACTCAAGTGCGCTAGCCTGTGTTACATACATTTATTGCATTTTCCTGCTGTTTGTTGCAAAAAAAAATATATATATCCTTGTTTCCCATCTTTCCTGACCTAGAGTAGTCCAAATACAGTCTGTGCTGTATTCTGGACTTTTGGAAAGTTCCTGTGTTGCCCATTTCCTTTCTTGGATAAAGGGAGGCTTCTTTGTTCACCAGTGGCAGTGGGGAGCTTGGAGCAGCCTATCTATCCCTGGAGGAGTGTTCCCAGCACAAGAATCTGGTAGTCTATTGGCCATTTTGGGCCAATTTCTAGCTCAAGTCCCACTGTATAAAACCCGCTTTAGCACGGCTTTGCGCGATTTTGCGCATAGCGCAGCAATGGGTAGCTCCGCTTAATTGGGTTTAAACCATTCTCAGCTCCACAAAGTCTGCTCTTCACTTTTTCCCTTAGAACTGATTTAGTTCTCATAATGAACACCCTATTCCCACTCTAAAGCCTGGCACTTGCTCACTAAAGCAATTGTATAAGTCAGCACTAAAAAATTAAAAACACTACACCCTCACAAACTCCCTTTGAGTACTTTGTTCCCCATTGGCCCTTTTTTCAATTACAAAGGAATTCCCAATACTATTCTAGCATGTCCAAAGGTCAGTTGTCAATCTCTTCTCCGGTCCAACTGGTGAATCTGGGAATCTTGAGGCAATGTTACAACTGCCTCATGTACACAGACAACCCTCTCTTCCTCCCAACAAATTCCAACACATGTGAGAGATGCAACCATATAGCCAAACTGGAGGCTAAGCTCTCTCAACTCAGTACTGGCGTAACCAGTCAGGAAGAGAAGGAAACCACACTCACTACAATTCCAGTCTCACATAGACCTACCACGACAGCAAACCAAACACATAAACACACAAAAACATACTTGGAGGCTCTAAATAAAAACCTGCCTAAGCAGCAGAGACCTCCAAAGCAGACACCCAAGCAACCGCTACCCCAAAACAAAACAAGTGCAACACATAGCTCACAAAGCCAGTGTGCCGAACAGTCACATCCCTTAAGGCTAAACAACACACCTGATTCACTTGTAATAGGTGACTATCATCCGGCACACTGACGTCCCGCTCACCAGGCTGAACAAGGAGAAGGTCACGGTGAGCTGCCTGTCAGGCGCTAGGATCTGCCACATAACGCAAGCACTCAGGTCACTCCAAGGTAAGTACAAATACGACTCCGTCATTGTCCATGCTGGTGTGAATGACCTGAGACGTACCTTCCTGGACTACATGAAAAGAGACATAGAGGAGCTCTCTGAGCATGTAGCCCAGGCCGGTATGACCCTGACCTTGAGTAGCATCTTACCCTCATCAAGAATGATGCCGCAATATGAAGACAAGATGATCAATTTCAACAATTGGCTTAAGTATTGGTGTCATTCAAAGGGGATCCAATGCCTGTCTGCCTGGGATGACATGCTCGACAAGCCACAATGCTTCACTAGGGACGGCTTGCACCTGTCACCCCTGGGCTTTCGGATATTGGCAAAGGCTCTTGCCACCCCCATAGTGCCTTTTTTAGGCAAGGCTCAAAAGACAAACCCACCTCCATAGGTATCACAAGGGATTACAAACTAAGAGTAATGCTACTAAACGCCAGAAGTCTAAACCTCAAGATGCACGCACTCAAAACTCTCCTTAGCATGGAGAACATCGATATCTGTGCAATAACAGAAACCTGGCTCAAGGCTCCCGAGAACACCCCAGCACTACCAGGTTATACCTCATACCATGTTTTTCGGCCCCAAAACTTGGACCGAACCACAAAAGGAGGGGGGAGTATCAATATTCGTCAAAGATACCCTCACCTCCAGGTTGGTGGCACAGCACGAAGCATCAGAGACTATCCATGTGCAACTAACAGTGGGTAAAACTGCCTTCCAGTTTATAGCCTGCTACAGACCACCCTCCCAAACCCAGGAACCCCACTCGGCCTTCCTGAGAACACTGGAAAATATGGAAGTCTCTCCAAACACCATTATATTGGGCGACTTCAACTACCCTAACATAGAGTGGGAGCATTACTCTAGCTCCAACACCCTAGCCCAAAGGTTCCTAGAATTTATAAACTCAAATGCTATGGAACAACTTGATGCCACTCCCACAAGAGGGGAAAACATACTGGACCTGATCATCACCAACATGGGGACTCTAAGCTCCAGACCAGAAGTGTACCTCTCACTGGTAAGATCAGACCATAAACTAATCTCACTAGATATTCACATCCCGACCCCAGCCCCTGCCCAGAAAACCACAGTGAAAAACTTCTCTAAAGCAAATTTCACACTCCTCAAAACTGAGGTGGAATCCTTCAAAGCCCCCGGGCCTTTGGAAAATATGGTCCAGACCGCAGAATCTTTTATAAACGCAGTCTATGAACACCTTCAGGAATGCATGGATCGTGCAATCCCAAATAAAACCAAGACCCAATCCTCCAAAGTTAGGCATCCTGTCTGGTGGACCCCAGCCATAAACAAACTATACAATAGAAGGAGGAAGCTACTACATGATAGAGCAAAATCCCAAAAAGGGAAGGCATCTCTGATCAGTATTAGCAAAAAACTACGGGCACTCATAAAATCGTCTAAGGCCAGCTTCGAGAGAAAAATTGCACAGGACACTAAGGATAATCACAAGGCTTTCTTTAGTTATGTTAGAAACCTGGGTGGGAATTCCCAGATATGCTCAGAATTAGTCCAAAATGACAAAAAATACACCAAACCCACAGACATTGCCAACATCCTAGCTGACAGGTTCAGTGCAAACTCCCCCCCCCCCCTTCCCCACCAAAAGGGCAAATATCTATCCCAGCAGAGTGCTGCCCCCCCTGACATCTCAGATGCTGCATCCTACATGAACTCCAAGAAGAACTAAACCCAAACATAAAACTACTGTTCAATCTCAGCCTTACTACAGGATATGTACCCAAAGAGTAGCGTACAGCAACAGTGGTCCCTCTCCACAAAGGTGGTGCCTCAACGGATCCTGGAAACCATCGCCCCATAAGCCTGACTAGCTTGGTCTGCAAAGCTATGGAAAGGATCAACATGGACCTCATAAATAAAGATATTGGGGACCTACAGACACTGGATCCTACCCAGTTCGGCTTTGTTAAGGGCAGATCCTGCCTCTTAAACCTGGTTGATTTCTTTAAAACAGTCACCAAGGCCATTGACGAGGGGAAGGTGGTCCACACAGCCTACCTGGACCTTGCAAAAGCCTTCGATACAATACCCCACTTGGGCATTACAGATAAGCTCACCAGCTTAAATATAAACCCCTATGTCACTAGATGGGTTGCAAACTGGCTCAAGGACAGAACCCACATGGTTAGAATTGCTGGAGCCATATCAGACTCCAAACCAGTTACAAGTGCCGTCCCACAAGGCTCAGTCCTGGGACCTCTCTTGTTTGGTATATATTTCTCGGAGGTACAGGCTAACACAGTGGGACTGTGGCTGACCAAGTTCGCAGATGACTGCAAACTGGGCTCCATAATAGACTCTCCAGCCAACACAAGCATCCTACAAAAGGGCCTCATAGAAACAGACAACTGGTGCCAGAGCCATGGCCTCAAGCTAAACACCAAAAAGTGTATAGTCATCCCCTTTGGCAAAAACAAAGTGCCCACAAATTACCACATAGGTGGTAATCCACTAATCTGGAAGAAGTAATTAGGGACCTGGGGACCCAAGTTGATAGCAATCTCTCATTTGACAACCACGTGGCCAAAGTGGTTAGAAAAACATTTTATATAGCCCACCTAATCATGAAGGGATTCACATCTACATCAGGGGAGGTCACCGTGCCTCTTTACTCATCCCTCATCAGGCCCATAATTGAGTACAATGCCCCTTTTGGGATGTACTTTACCAGACACCTGTGCAACTGGAAAGACCCCAAAAGTACCTCACCAAGAGGATCAAAGGGCTCAAACAGATGCCATATGCTGCCCGGTTAAAGAAACTCCAGCTCTACTCAGTGGCATACCGCCTGCTCAGAGGCGATCTGTGCCTGACGTATAAAGCCATGTCCAACCCGGAATTAATGGACATGCTGCACCTCAGAAAATCCAAATCCCATTGAGCTACGCGCTCGAGAGACTTGAACCTCAGCACTGAAATAAAGAGGACATGCTGGAGGGACAGATTCATAACCCAGAGGCTCCCTTCACTCTGGAAGAAAATCCCAGTCCAGGTTAGGCAGAGTCTCTCACTGACTCTATTCAAGAGGAATCTTGATGAGTGGATGGGCGATACTAGGTTTACCCCGGGTATCACTTCTGTGTCACTGTTAGACAGAGGCACAGTATACTAACCTCGATAAAGGGCATAGCAAAATTCATTTAAAATGTGTGGCGAAAACCAAACACACTCTGGCTAGGCTTATAAATGCCCTAGGGCAGATAGCCTAGTATGAACCTATGAACCTATGACCAAACAAAGGGTCCAGCCACTTTACAAGGTTGCTGTTTAGTCTTTCGGCTTTTCCCGGTTAGGGGTCGCCACAGCGGAACTCCGGTCCACTAATGATTGGCAGTAGATTTTTACGTGCCGGGTTGCCGGCCCTGATGCACAACCTTCAACAAAGGTACGCCCATTCACGCATGTCTCCACACAGAAGACACTCTAGCTGAGAATCTAACAGGGCAACATCTTACTGTGAGGCGACAACGCTACTGCAGCACCACCACTGAGGTACTAAACAGAAAACTGCTTCCATATGAAGGCATTACACAGACAACCATTTAAAAGGAACATGGCTGCAAGGAAGATCTTGCAAAGATCCAAAATCTAGAAATTCAAATCAAAAGAAGCCCGAGATGGTCATTTCTCAGAACATTACCTTTTCTCTGGGGTATGGTGATCTGAGTTTTGGGGCTGTGGCAATCTTGATCTTCTGCCCCCACAAAAGTTAAGAGTGATCTTTCAGATTCGCTCATCTCCTGGAGTTTGTCTTTTTTCAACTTGTCAGCACTTGGCATTTTGAGTGGTGACATTTCAATAGGGAGCTGAATTAACACAGATGGTAAAATCTTTTTTAGAGTGAATTCAGGTTTTTTTTCTGGACCAAAGGAAAGCACTTTTTCAAGTGTCTCTTAACCAATGCTTAAAGTTTTAGTAATAAAGCAGCAGACTTGGAAGCCACTATAGTAAGTGATGAATTCGATGTTTTATTAATAACGGAAACCTGGTTTTGTGTAAGACCTTTGTTTATTCCAGGTTACCCTGGACATTAAGTCTGTAAGCAAGTTAAGGCTTGGGAATGGTCAATTTATGTTTCATCAATATTTTCGTCCTCTCCTTCCTTTGTAGGCACCAATACTGCATTTCTGTAACTGAAAACAAGAGATAAAAAGGAACACTACTGACATTAGGATGGTACAAAAAACAGCCATGACCATGTAAAACAGAAGGTCCTTTACTTGGTAAAAATTATTCTAAATTGTTTTCTTGGTGACTGATATTTACTGCTGTCTGCATGACATGAAGAGTTGTGGTATTGTATGAGGAAGTCAGAAGTGTCAGAAGTAAGAGTGGTACAGGATATGTACGAGGGTAGTGCGACAGTGGTGAGGTCTGCAGTGGGAGTGACTGATGTGTTTAAGGTGGAGGTGGGATTACATCAAGGATCAGCTCTGAGCCCTTTCTTATTTGCAATGGTGATGGACAGGTTGACAGACTACAGGAGTCCCCATGGACTATGATGTTTGCAGATGACATTATGATCTGTAGTGAGAGTAGGGTACAGGTGGAGGAGACCCTGGAGAGGTGGAAATATGCTCTAGAGAGAAGAGGAATGAACGTCAGCAGGACTAAGAATATAAAAGTGTGTGAATGAGAGGGAGGATAGAGGAATGGTGAGGATGCAAGGAGTAGAGGTGGTGAAGGTGGATGAGTTGAAATAATTGGGATCTAGTTCACCTCTCTTCCACACTCACCATTACTCTGAAGAAGGGAGTACAGGCAGGATGGAGTGGGTGGAGAAGTGTGTCAGAGGAGTGATTTGTGACAGACGAGTACCAGTAAGAGTGAAAGGGAAGGTCTACCAGAGGGTAGTGAGACCAGCTATGTTACATGGGTTAGAGACAGTGGCAGTGACAAAAAGGCAGGAGTTAGAGCTGGATGTGGCAGAGTTAAAGATGTTAAGATTTGCACTGGGTGTGACGAGGGAGGACAGGATTAGGAATAAGTATATTAGAGGGTCAGCCCAGGTTGGAAGGTTTGGAGACAAAGCCAGACAGGCAAGATTACGTTGGTTTGGACATGTGCTGAGGAGGGATGCTGAGTATATTGGGAAAAAGATGGTAAGGATGAAGCTACCAGGTAATAGGAAAAAAGGAAGGCTTAAGATAAGGTTTATGGATGTGGTGAGAGAGAAAATGCAGGTGGTTGGTGTGACAGAGCAAGATGCAGAGGACAGGAAGAAATGGAAACAGATGACCCGCTGTGGCGACCCCTAACGGGAACAGCCAAAAGAAGATGAGGATTTCTTAGTGACTGATAAGGAGCACAATACTGGCTGGTCCATACCTAGTTCTAAATGCAAAGCAGTTAATCTATTCTTGGATAGTGTAACAAGAAGCTATTCACAAATAATTACAGATGGTACCAGAAAGGCAACATCTTAAATATGATTTGCTTAAGCAGTTGATTGACTAATAAATTATTATGTTGATTCTCACTAAAGTAGCTTTGATCACTTAAATGTTATCTTGCAGTTTAGGCTGACTTCCTTGTTACCTGTGACTGTTCCAATTAAATTGAATAATTGTTTTTTAGAAAACTAATTGTGGTGCAATAAATGCAGCTGCAAGTTCCTGGAAGTGGGAAACATCATTTAGCAGCCAACCAATCTAGGATTGCTGGATACTTTTGTTCCTTAAAGAATTGCATCTAACAAAAAAAAAAAACAAATAGCATTCTTTGGTGGAATGATGATTTAACCAGGATTAAAAACAGAAAGAGGAAGCTATGGAAAAGTTATAGGCCTCATCCTAAACCACATGATTATACAATTAATGTAAGTTCTTTAGGAATAAATTTTACATTACTACATTGTTACAAATGATTAACTTGACAAATAATCAAAGACAATAAAAAAATACTTTGCTCAAACATTTCAGATTTTTCTGGGTCAAGCTCATTTGACGGGTTTAAAAATTTCATGGAGCCTAATGTTCTTGTGAACAGGTTTGCTGAAAATTTTTTTTAAGCAAATCATATCACAAGAATACAACTTCCTGTTTAGATAAAATTCCATCTGTGAATTGTCCCCTTTAAGAAAGCAGAGGTAATCCATAGGGCTCGAATGAATTATGGTATCCCACCTGTGACCCACAGGGCGACATAACTTAACAAGAAAGATATAAAAGATTAGTCCAGATGAAATTGCTTTACCTAGCAGATATAGGAGAATCTCTCCAATATCCTCCCTGTGGGAGGAATAAATACACCTTGTTGACATTTTCAGTAGTTTGTTCAAGTATGCAAGTAGATGGATGATTGTTCTTGTTCTAATACACTACATTCAACAGGTCAGTTACTTAAAGGCAGTTACAATGGCACATTGTATGGTGGGAGGTTCCATGCGAGCTGACTGGAGGAAAATCTGGGAGATGTAAAAACAAGGAGCCAATCCCAAAGCTTACAGGTTAGTCCCTTATTTTGAATATTCCTGAAAGACCTGTGAGGGTTTACAAGCTCAGACTATGGAACCTCATTTTTAGTTAAAAGGTTTTATTTTTACGTTTAACTACTAACAAGGCAAGACAACATGCTATGAGCTACAACTATAGAACTATATTTAAGAAAACACTTTCACCAGAGCTTCATCAGGTCAATCTAGTAGACTGGTTTCCACTCTGACAATTGACCAGACTTGGTCTGTTTTGTAACGCATGTAAAATGAGCGACTGTCTCTGTATTACTAGGGCTCATATTCCTTGGAGGCAAGAATGAAAATTTTATTACAGAACTTTTTCCCAGACTATCACATAGGTTCACAGGTTCATAGATTAGTACCAGACTAACTGCCCTTGTGGGCCATTTTAAGCCTAGCCAATTACCCAAGTGAGAATCAAACCGTGCACCTCGTGTTTGCAAGATAAACACCTTAAACATTATGCCAACCTCCCACCCAAAATAACCAGCCCTGCCAAGTCTCGAACCCAGGATCCTATGCACTACAGTGATAGCAACGTACCACTACACCAAATCGGCTGAGAGGCTGTGCCCCACTTGTACAGGGCTCATTAATCGCCTGACATATATAATATGAAAGGCTAATATTCTCTTGTATAACAAATTATATATATATATATATATATATATATATATATACACACACACACACATATATACATACACACACACATACATTATATATATATATATATATATATATATATATATATATATATATATATATATGATTAATGTAACCAGCTCCCCATTTTTCCTCTTAATAAAGACAGCCCTTTTTATATGCACAAGAGGTAGTCACTTAAACCTACACTAGGTGATTCTCATTTTTGAACAGTACATGCATACAGTGGAAAACAAGTCCCAGTTCTCATTTTTCACAGAGCTCATGGATATGCACAAGGGGGAGGGAGTAAAAATGTGCTAAGTTTCAGACCTGAGAACCTTTTGTGTGGGCTTACTGTGCCTATGGTATAAAAATCCAGTTACTGTAATCAAGGAAAATTCCTGTAATGCTGCATGGATATACACCAGTAGCTGAAATATTGTGATAAGACAGATGACCTGCAAAACAGCTGCCATTTAAATTTAAGTCCTGCACCAAGACTTTATTAGTGAAATTCTTAAACACGATATTTCATATGAGCTTCTAACTTTTGTTTATATATATATATTTTTTTTTTTTTTTTTACATGTTGCATCAAAAATGACTTCCTTTAACCCCGAAGGTAAACACTACAGGAGACGTGACCACCTTTCCACAATACTCCATCATGAAAAAAAGGATGCTACTTCACACTTTTAGAAAGCAGCCTTGACATAATGAACTGGATGTTACACATAAGAAGGATGTAGCATACAGAGTACGCACCTTCATTGTCATACAGGAACCAGACTGATACCAGCTTATTCAGTGGTAGGGCACTCCAGAAGTACCAGCTTAACTAACATGAACCTCTTTATTCATTGGTAGGGCACTCCAGTAGTACCAGCTTAACAAACAAGAACCTCTGTACTCAGTGGTAGGGCACTCCTTCAGTAGCACCAGCTTAAACAAGAACCTCTGTATTCATTGGTAGGGCACTCCAACTGTACCAACTTAAATAAGAAGCTTTGTAAAGAACGGTAAGGCACTCCTTCACTGCCAGACTCATCCTGGAGAGCTATGTAAAATGACATTTCCCATTGCTAGGATATTTTCTTTTTTGGTACCCTGAATCTTTAACCACTTTGACATTTTGTTGACCATGTTAGCCCTTCTGCATAGAAGTCCATTTCACGTAGACCTCAGGGTAAATACACGTGCACAAGAAAAAATACAAATGACTAAGTATAAAGAACAACATAATGGAATAGCAGCTGGTAATTACAACAATAAGGAAAGCAAAACAACTTGTAGGCTGCTCTGTTTACAGTACAATTAATCTGCCCCAGCAACCACACAGTTACATAACAGAGGCAGGATATACACACACCCAATCCCCCAGGGCCTATACAGATGCAAAGTGTGACCACAGACATTCAATCACATTTCAAGCAAAAGCAATACATGAAATCTTAGCCTGTCTTCTTTCTCAGCATTACTTACAGAAGAGAAGGGTGTGCCTCTTAAAACAGACCATCTGTGCACTGCAGAGGAAACACCCATTTATCTCAGGAAAAGGAATTAAGTGTCAAAGATTTTTGCCCTTATGAGATGTGAAAAAAATTAAACTGATCAAGATAATGACATAAGCAGCGTGATTAAAGTAGTACTAAAAGCTTAATTCCTGTTTTCATGCCAAGTATAAACAAAGCAAATTAAATCTAGAGCATGTGTTCAAGGCAGAAATTTCCCATACCCCATTTTAAATAGCCCAAATTGCTAACAATGATGTAACTATCAATAAAATGTCATACGGTACACATATTAGGAAGAAAGTCAGGTTAATCTACTAAATAAGTCTATGAAATTTGTTCATGAAAACTACAAAAATGGCATTGAAATATCACTGGCAACTAGCATATCAGAATATAACTTATTCCCCAAATGAAGATAAACAAGTTACCTTTTATGGATTATCCTGTTAAAAACGACTACAGTTGCACAAGTTAACTTAAAGTAACAGTAGATGTTCATACAGATCACTGCTGTAACAAAGCTTTACGAGATGTATACAGCCAAGGACCAGGCATCCATCCAGGATACAAAAGCTTTTCAAACCTTACACTCGCACCATTATGTCCAAGATAACAAGGGTGTGCTTTAACAAATAGAGATGTATCGGCACCAAAGGCTAGAGAGGCAAGAAAGCTCTAGATGTCGTCTCTATGTCTGCGTTTATACCAGCATGGCCTTGTACTACCTCAGACATATAGTGTGAGTGGCAGTTGACCTTAACACAGTCTGTTGAGGCTATAACCCAAAAAGTGTGGAGCCAAGGGTGAAATTTGTAATTCTACTTCAGAGGAGAAAAAGGGAACGGGAACCCCACACTGGCCAAGGGGGAAAATATCTAGAGAAATACATAAAAAATCAGAAGGGGGATTGTATGAGGGTATTAGTATTGCTACAGTTATCTATTCAAATAGATATACAGTTATAGTAAGTTCACTTACACAGCTGAATTGTGTTGGTCATTAGATCACTGCTGCAGTACATAAAATTATATGAGATTATTGCCAAAGTTTAGACAAGAAACGTGGAGAAAGGACAACCAGAGTGTTGGGGCCCTTGAACGACAGACTAGCAAACATGTTCTGGCTGTGGAAAATGAGTCAGTTTCGTAGTGTTTAGTGAACGTATGCAAAAATGACAAAGTTGCTGCCTCTCAAACTTTTTAAAAAGCCTCAGAAGGAGCCATAGCTCTAGAAGAGTAGAGCGAGTCTTGAACTTCTGTTTGGGGGGGGGGGTGTTGCCCTGGTGAGAGTAGGAAATGAAAAAAAGAGAAAACAACCATCTTGATATGTTCTGCTTTGACACGGTCTGTCCCTTTTTCTTTCCATAAAAGGAAAAAGAGCTGATCAGAAGTTCTGAGGTCTTTGGTTCTGTCCAGGTAGAACCATGGACATCCTAAGTATGTAGAATTCTTTCAACCCAGTTTTGGGCTTAAGGAAAGAACACATGAAAATGAACAGAATGATTTAAAATAAATTCAAGCAGCATGAGGCATAAAGGAAGGGTGGTTTCTTAAGGTTACCCTGTCCCTGTAAAATATCAAAAAGGGCTAGATAGACCTAAGGGCTTGCAACTCAAAGACATTATTCATGTTGCAGACAGAGTTGTAAGCAGAAACAGACTTCCAAGTCAAGAACTTCAAAACGGCATCTGAAGCTGGTTGAGACGGAGTAAATGTTAACTTTTCTAATATAAAATTATGATGCCATGATACAGTCACATTTCTCAGGTAGTCAGATATGCAATGGCCCTTTCAGAAACTGCTTTACTTGGAACACAGGAACTGCAAAATCAGAGAGCCCTCCAGACCTCTCAACCAACTGGGGACAAATTTTAACAGAATCAGGAACAAGTCAAGAAAAAATCAGGGACAATCAGGGACACTTAAAATATTAGTGCCATTAACTTGAAATATCGACAGAATCAGAGCATATGAATTAATACACATTTTCTGAAGTAAAAGAAGTTTATAACTCTTAATTATTGTCATTATTCATCAAGTGCAATTCACCACCTTTCCTCCAAAAGTCACTAGTTTTAGGAGGGATTAAGAGGGACGGAGTTAAAATTTGAGTCAAAATCAGGGACAGTTGAGAGGTATGGAGCACTCTGCTCTGGATGGGTCCTGGTCTCTCTTGTTGCATCCACCAGAAAATCTTTTCCACTTTGCCAAACATGATCTTCTAGTAGCAGGTTTTCTAGTTTCTGTTAACAAATGCTGCACAGCCTCATAAAAAGGTGCCTAAATGGGATAAGAAACCTATCATCCAGACAATCACAGGTAGATTTCAAAGGTCACATGGTGACCTCTGTGCTCCCTTGTCCTGTATGAGGAAGTTTGGTACAACTGCCCAGCCACTTTCAGGACAAAAAAAAAATCTGTTGTCCTGTACCTTGGTAAACTATTCTGTATCTTTAGAGCTCTGGTTATTAGACAAAAGTATGGCAGAAAGGCAAAAGGTACATTCCTTTCATGGAAAATGAAAAACATCCGTTTTCCAGGCCTTTCCAGAGAGCTGTTCTGGTACAAAATTTCTTTAGCTGTCAGTTGTGAATGGAAGCAAAACAGATCTACTAGGAGAGTTCCTCACAGGTGGGCAATCACCTGGAAGTTCTCTGGGTGTAACATCCATCCCTGAAGGTCTACCCTGGATCTGCTCAGAAGGTCTTCAACAGTGTTCCGGCTTGAATGAAAATTCCAGCTGCATGAATGGAGAGACTATTGAGATGTAACTTCCTAGGAAATCATGGCACCATTTTCTTGAGGTTTACTTGTTTCTTCATGAAATGTGTATCACTAGGTCTGTTGTGCTTTGTTTCTCTTCGATATCCCCCCCCCAAAAAAAAAACACACACGTGCAAAGTCACAAAGGTCTAGTGTTACAGACTGAGTTGGGGTAGGTGGAGAAAGAGGAAGACCTGGAGTCGTCTGATTGATGGTGGGCAAATCCTGGCGTTCCTTTAACAAAGTCCAGGACTGGGACAGGAAAGGAAATGCATAGATGTGCTACACGAGCTAAATGAGGAATTAAACCCGCACATAAGGCAGCTGTTTAATCTCAGCCTTACCACAGGATACGTGCCCAAGGAGTGGCGTACGGCAACTGTGGTCCCACTCCACAAAGGTGGCGCCTCTACGGACCCTGGTAATTACCGCCCCATAAGCTTAACAAGTCTAGTCTGCAAAGCTATGGAGAGGATCATAATGGAGCTCATAAACAAAGATATAGGGGACTTGCAGACATTGGACCCGACCCAGTTTGGCTTTGTCAAGGGAAGATCATGCCTTTTGAACTTGGTCGACTGCTTCGAAATAGTCACCAAGGCCATTGATGAGGGAAAGGCAGTCCATACAGCCTACCTTGACCTTGCAAAGGCTTTCGACACAATACCCCACTCGGGTATTGTAGAAAAACTTACCAGCTTAAATGTAAACCCATATGTCACAAGATGGGTTGCAAACTGGCTTAAGGACAGAACCCACAGGGTTAGAGTTGCTGGCGCTGTGTCAGACTCCAAGCCGGTCACAAGTGGTGTCCCACAGGGCTCGGTCCTTGGCCCCTATTGTTTGGCATCTACTTCTCAGAAGTACAGGCCAACATGGGAGGACTTTGGCTGACAAAGTTTGCAGATGACTGCAAACTGGGCGCCATAGTGGAAAGTGCATCGGACACTGATATCCTTCAGAAGGGACTCACGGAAACAGATAGCTGGTGCCAGAGCCATGGCCTGAAGTTAAACGCCAAAAATGTATAGTCATACCCTTCGGGAAAAACAAGGTAACCCCAAGCTACCATATAGGTGGCAATCCACTAAGCACAGAAGAGGTTATCAGGGACCTGGGGACCCAGGTTGACAGTGGCCTTTCTTTTGACACTCACATTGCTAAAGTGGTTAGAAAGACCTTCTACATTGCCCACCTGATCATGAAGGGATTCACATCCAGATCTAGTGAGGTCATTGTTCCCCTGTACTCTTCACTTATCAGACCAATGATCGAGTACAATGCCCCATTCGGGATGTATCTCACCCGACATCTGCAGCAATTGGAGAGGCCCCAAAGTTCCTCACCAAAAGGATAAAGGGACTCCAAAATCTGTCATATGCTGCCAGATTGATGAAACTCCAGCTCTATTCAGTCGCATACCGTCTGCTCAGAGGTGACATGTGCCTGACATACAAGGCCATGTCCAACCCGGAATTAATGGACATGCTCCACCTCAAAAATCCAAATCCACCAAAACCACTAGAGCAAGCGACTTAAACCTTAGCACGGATATAAATAGGACGTGCTGGAGGGATAGATTTATCACTCAGAGACTCCCTATGCTGTGGAATAAAATCCCGGTCCATGTGAGGCAGAGCACCTCGCTGACTCTGTTCAAGAGAAATCTAGACCTGTGGATGGGAGATCGTAGGTTTACCCCGGGAATCATCTCTGGGTCACTGCTGGACAGAGGCACAACAAACTAATGGGCACAGTATTTTTTCATATAAGGGGTGGCGTAAGCCACAATAATTTGGGCTAGGCTTATAAATGCCTTAGGGCAGATAGCCTAGTATAAACCTATGAACCTATGAACCTATGTATGGAACAATAGCATATGCAATAAAAAATGCCCAATTTCTGAGAAATATGGCTGCAGTTCTGACACTTTAGCTGCATCAGAAAAAGGCAGGCTCAACGAGATGGAAACCGACAGAAAAGAGTGCAAAAGCTTAAGATGTAGCATACTTACCTCTGATGCTGGAAGATGAGAAAACTTTGGGTTCTATTCCCATACCAGGTGATTCGGTTCATTCTGCAGAACTGATACTGCAGTGTTGCTAAAGAAGGTACTGCACTCCTGAGGTTCCATCCTTTAATGGGGTCCTGCCCGTCCGAATTAGTGGTGGCTCATATGGATGTAAAAGGTCCCATGGGTAGCCAAATTTACTCTGTTATAAACACTGCCTTTCCTGAAAACAAATATATTTGGTCAATGAAACATAAATATGTAAACAAATGAATTAAAAAAGAAAACGTAACAGAATCCAATGGTGTGGAATATGAAGGTGGCACAGCACATACAAACAGGTGCACAAGCATAGAAATGGGTGTCGGCCTGCAATGCAAGGTATCATCCGAAAAACATCAAAGTGAGTAACCTTGTGATCATCAGAGAAGGTATTTCAGACTCCCTCCAGAAAACACTGAATATTCAAACACTAGACTGCATGCACAAGCTCTTTACTCTCGTGGGGTGCAGAAAAATATATTAACAAAAATGGGAATGTACCCTTTGTTATTGTCGAAAATCACTCTTGGAAGTTTAAAAATTATACCAAAGTACAAAAACAATTGCATCTACTTTTCTAAAAGAAAGGAAAAAATAGCTAGAAATCATTTATCTGAATCATTCAATGTTGAAATACATCTTTCCACTTTATGAATCAGTCAGTTTCCACAGCATTATGTAGCATTTGGTCTAAAGTAAATTGGTTTAATGTTACTATGCCACATTAAAAGCGTTTATTTGCATTTCTCCTTCTAGGGTGTTCTGTAATATATTTGGCATGTGAAAGTGATGCATAATATGCAGAGTAAACCGTTGTATGAAAAGTGTACACTCACACACAAAAAAAAAAAAAATAAAAAAAAGAGAGAGAGACAAATACCAGATGTTTCCTACGGAACCCGATTAATTCCTTTTTTTTGCCTAACTCCACAATCAGAATCTCAGTAAACAGTGAGTACAAGGCCATTCTTAAGTCACAAATTAAACAGAACTTTAGCAGCCTTTTCTCCTATCTTCTCTTTCTCCACTGACAATTTCTTCAGGACATCAGACAACATAGCTTTTTATTACTTCTGCCAGCATGACTCACCGATAATTCATCTTCTGCACAAAACTGCTGCCATGCACAACTCCTCATACACCTTTCCGTACCTCTGATCAGATCTCCAAACCCGGCAAATGACTTTCACCCAGGCTACTCAAACGGGCTCTGTCTGCAAACTGCTGATGCCTGTATGATCCATCTTTTAAGTAATAAATATTACAGAACCAGAAGGAAAATAACAGGGCTGTTTGCTGTTACAAAATGACAGTCACTGCAGGAAGGAATAGGCAAATCTTATCCTCCGCCTTTCTCTATAGCAACCAAAGATCTCAACATAAATGCTATCATGAATCGTAGGGATTACATTTGTTTTCCATTACGGCTGTGAAACAGCATTAAAAAGAAAACACGGGCTCTATGTCTTTTGTTTAAGCAGCATTTTATCTCCCCTAAAAAGGGGGACAAATGTGCCAGTGCAGGAAATGGGTCCACATTAGTCAGCAAACAAATAATCCTAGTGTTCTGTGCTTAGTTAATGCTGTTGAACATGTTTTGCAGCTGCTGTGATACACATCTGATGCAGTCAAAGCTGGCTTAAAAAGATATTTACTCAACATGTGGTTGTACCAGCATGGCTCCAAGTGGGCTCTATGACCTGCAAATTTATTGTAAATCCATCCATCCACAACACCTTTTCCCATTTTTGCACATGGGATTGAGGTGTCACTTCAACAATGACAATCACTTAGAAGCAAGGTTCACACCACCAGGTGTCTAGCCCTGCTGCAGCTGTACTTCCATACCACACATGCAAACACTCCCACACTCCTGTGGCCAATTCAGTGCATGTCCAATCCACCTACTCTATGTCTTTGTAATGCGAGAGGAAACCTAAGCACCCACAGGAAACCAATATGAAGAAAGGGAAGACATGCAGACACTGCACAGAAGGCACCCTGTCCAACAAGCAAACCAGAGAACCTCTTGCTGTGAGGCAACAATGCTATCCGCTACACCACTATGCATCTACCTCATTTTATTACATGCGTTACTTCCAACTATGTCACGGAGCACAGCTAAATGACAGTACAGCTCTCCTTAAGATGGCATGCCCTCTCATGGTAGTTATGACCTCAAGATTAACAGCACACCATGCCATGCTGGTTATGACATCAAGACTTCATTAACAGCTTCCAGGATGTCCATTTCACATGCAACAGCCACAAGACAGGACGTGCGCATTCATGTGTGCCAGCACAAATCTCACACAGTTAAACAAGGACTGCAGACAACCACTGATAACAGCACAACAGGTGTCAGAAAGATAAGCTAAATGAAATTTCACCAGTCAGAAAAAGGGAGAACCTGCTGGGAATGACACTAAACACAGCAACAAGGTGACTTGTGGGAGTTGGGATCAATATGGCTATCCAGGCATTCATGACAGAAAACACTGAACAGTCGGGAAAAAAAATATGGTCTGGTTAGTGCAATGTCACAGACAGAAACCAGGATGTTCAGTAGAGTTTACGACTGAGATGGCCCCCCACTGTCTGCTCTAAACTAAACATTAATGGAAACACATGTTAGGAGGCTCAGTACACAGGCAGAACATGTATGATTCAATGGTTTGCAAGCAGTCATAACGTGGATGCATTTAACTCTGTCCTCCAACAGAGCTCTTTTGAATTTGTACTTCAAATACTAATGGGTGTGGTCTCACCCTTTAAAAATAGTAGTTATCACTTCACTTATCAAACAGATGTCCAAATCTCTAGAACCATAAGCGTTAATATAAAGCTATAAATTGGCAAATTATGCAGTACAAAGTAATCTTTACAGCAGCTGCAGTCAGAGTCTAGGTCTTAAACTGGGCTTTACTGTGTTTTTTTGTGAGTTGTAAATATTAAATTTTTGTAATATTGTATAAAGAAAGTTATATCTCAGTAACAGTTCAAGCAACACACATACTGCTAGCTGCATTTTCTTCATTTAGTTGCGAGTTTTCATATGAAGCAAAGGAGGTTTTTTTTTTTTTTTTTTTAAAGCATTTTTGCTTCCATACATCATCCTCCGATATCCTTCAACCCATTGCCCCACATTTGTGCCACCCCCCATCCTTCCTAAGCATACTTCAAAACAGCAGAGGCCAGTTGTACAACCAAAGGGTATTCTGGGGGTCTTGGCAGTCACTATCAGCCAGTCGTGTAGGGCAGTATGATTTGTTGTGTAACAGTTAGGCGTACTCTGTTACACCTCCCTCCCATTGCGAACTACTTGCATACATCTGAGAGATGGGAGTAGAATGGGGGCACGTGGCATAACAAACCCACCTCTGCAGCTGCGCATCAAGGGTCACCTCGCTAGGTTTTATTTGTTCCTAAATGAAGACAATCCAATTTTTGCCCCAAGCTTTGACTTGTAAAATGATTTTATTGCTCAAACTCTTTAGTTGCTTAAGTGTACAAATGATAATGCAAACTAATATTGGCAGAATGCTTTAAATGATACATTTGTGGAAGCATGAGCCAGTGAATCAATAAAAGCGAAAGTGGTGAAATGAAAAAAAAGACAGTAACAGCATTTATATGGATAAGCAAGACAATAAAATAAATCCGTGTTAAAATGACAAATGATAAAAGTAAGCACTGCTGAAAAGAAATCTGCAGCGGTATTAAAGTTTGACTTTTGGTAAGCAAACTTGCCACATGCCTGTTCAGACCTGTATCTCCTACAGCAGTGTTCTTCAACACCAGGTGTTTACATGTCTTAGATCCAGTGCAGAGCCATACCTGCACTGACAGAATGGAAACCAAAACAATGGTAAGAAACAGCAGCAGGGCTTGGCAAGCCAATAACCACTGTAACAGCCATGGCAGCAGGGCTTGGCAAGCCAATAACCACTGTAACAGCCATGGCAGTAGGACTTGGCAGGGTGAAGGCCTTTCTCTGGAAATAGCAGCACATACCCACTCACACATTCTACAACTTCCTACAGTCCCACCCAGTATCATCACATTAAAGCATGATATCCTGAAACAGTGCGATTAACATGAAATTCGGTTCATGTCTGCTGCCAATGAATAATGCAAAAAGGGAGGCCAACACCACAAGAACCAATACAGTGCTACTAAATGGCACTAAACCAATAAATAAAACACAAACACACACACGTGCATATTAATGCAGTAATGCATGTATCCATGTACACAAACAAATGTGCACTAAAACCAGCAGCAAATGTTATACATGCATACACATTCCCACACAAATCAGTCACGTCTACATTTACGGAAATGCTCAGGTTTGTCTCTGATGGGGAGCAGAAGCACTTTTAACTCTTCCAACATAGTCCCACACTACAGTCTGCCTACCCCTTATGACTGAGATGTGCTAACAGCAAGACTCCAGCAGCAAACAGGTTAAATCAAAGCTAGTGATTCAGAGCGAGATCACTATGGTAACTTTTAAATAACCAGTTACAATAGGAATTTATTATGTTTCTTGCAAGTAGTAATAAACAGCAATACACTACATGAATGCCCACACACTGTACAGCCCTCAGTAAGGGGGGGGGGGGGGGGTGATTTAAAAGAAAAAATAATAAAACAAAAAAGCAACTTTCTTTAGATGCTTCAGCAGCAAACTGCATACGTTTCAGCCTCAAGTGTAATCGTTATACAACAGTACAGAAAGTGAAGGGAATTAGAGACCAGAGTTCAGTACAAAAAGTCAGAACCGTACATCAAATGGGTGTTTGGGGAGGTTTACATTGTCTTATTCTAAGAATCTGTCAGTATATTTGACAAATGCTACTATCACCTCTGACAGCAAAGTAGAAAATAGGAGAAATTCTTCAGTAGTAAAAGCACAACTTACCGAGCATTTATTAAATTTATTTAATACGTTTTGGCAACTACAGAGTCTCAATGAGTCATTAAAATGATTCTATTTCCAGTGAAAATAATGGCATTAGATGTATATGGCAACTCAAGAGCAAAGTATACCTTAAAAAATACAACACAAACATGCTACAACATTCAACACTACAATAAAGTAATGGCAGCATGAAACAACCCGTGCTAGTGTAGAAAATTTCAGTAGCAGGACATAAAATGCATCAAGTTACAGAATATCCTCTTAATCAAGATGACTAGAAATACACCCAACAGCAGAAAACTGCATGCACCCCTAACTACACAGGGCACCATACCTGCCTGTTTTACTGATGCTACCAGGCTCAGCACTGGTCGGAATATGATCTTTGATTTTTGCTGGAATTAAAAAAAACAAATTATGCTTCAGAATGATTTCAAGGGGTAAATCCCCTGCAACCCCTTACTTAATTAATTCCAGGGTTGCTGCCTCTGCAGCAGTGGGGAATCTGCCCAACTTCCATGAACTGCATGTCTATTATATTAAGGTAAGACTGATCTTTGGGTCAGATCAGCCTGAAAAACAGTTCAGTGGGGTAGACTCCTAAATGGATATTAAGACAAGAAATGTCAAATAATATTACAATGGGAAGGGCAAGGACAGACAGTCGAAAGACTACAGACATGAAAATAAGGATGCAAATGACCAAGTCTCTAACAAGGTAGTGGTGATGCAGACAAAGAGTTTTATTTCAGTCACACAGAGCAGCTGTTATCTGGTAAACCAGATCACGTAAATGGAATGAATCCCGACTACAACCTAGCTGACCTGTGACTGATCAGTAACATGGCTGTTGTATGACAGAGCTTGAGAGGGGGAGGAAAGATGACGCAAAGCCTGCCTACATCTCCCCATGTATAGGATTTAGATGAGTGTCCGGAGATGTGCACTCTACTGTAATAAGAGTAGCATATGTATCATAACATCCCTTAATGGCTACCTGGATGATGGTGGAGCTGTAACTGGCTCCTGCTTAGTAAAATGAGTGGGAAGAGTTATGGTGATTGGCTAAGATGGCAGACAGGTGCAAAAGCCTCCCTCACCCCCCCCCCCCAAAAAAAAATATACATACTGTGAAGACAGGTGAAGGCTGCCAGCCTAGCCAGATAGAATTTTGTAGATAATTCTGTCATTTGTAAATATTAATATAAGCCACAGGCTTGTTCTCTTAAATGGAAGGAAATGCTGATAAATGTGGAACTACAAAAATGTAACAACAGTGCACTCTGCTATAGAAAGGCTAATAAGTCAAGCATTGTGTAATTGTTTAATGTCAAAACTCGGAGCCGAGATGTCTAAATGAAGGAATTCTTCCTATTGTTTTGAGGCCAAAGTTAATGGATAGAATTTACATGTATAATTTCTTTTAATGCTCTGGCTTCCTGACCAGCTGCAAGATCAAAAGGGCTATTAACCTCAAAGTTTCTGTTAGCCGGGGAAAACAGAAAATTGTTAATAATGATGTAATGTGAAGAAACACTGTGTTATCAATTTAGAGAGAGAGAATCAGAAAGCATCTTTGCATTTGTCTTGAGAACATCCAACTCACCAGTATCTGCCTGTGTTCTGTATGCAAGTAGGATCTTAGACTTCCATGTCTCTTTTAGAAATAGCTAGGAAATAGGAAGAATAGACAATTGTTTTCTGTATTAATGTCGGAACTCTTCTACTCCATTATTTTATGCATTTTCCTGTGTCTGAACTCTTGACTAGCACTGTGTAGTAAGAAGCATTGTCTTGTGTTTTTATTAAATATTTTTAAACCTTTCAACTGTGGCTGCTTTGTGTAGAGATAATTTAAGCTCTAGAGTACATTGCATGTATATAGTGATACTGTCCAAGTCACTCCAATAAGCTTTGCTGTTTAGTCACACTTACCATTTGGATAATAATTTTGCACAGTAATAATTGGACACCTTTTGTTAAGGGCCTTTTTAGTAGCCGATATTAGTGGGTGGTGGCAGATGGTACTACCTTTTAGACTGGGCAGAAAGGGAGCACAGCTGAAGAATCTGTGCCAGCCTTCCAGACACAAAACACTGGCTGGACAGAGAGGGTGCTGGATGTTTTAGCTTGTCCACTAGGCTGAGATCTGGGCCCTATAGCTGTGCCAGTGGGGAGTCTTATTAGGGATCTGGAGAGAAAAAGAGAAACCAGCCCCAGACTGACTGATCTCTGTGTGCTCTTAAGGGAAACTGTACTTTACTGTGTGTGTGTATTTGTTATCCTCCCCCTATGTGGACTCCTCTCACTGGTGTTAGTGGTGAGGATTGAGGCTCCTTGATTGCTGGGCCAGTGCACGGGCATCACACCATGCCTACATAACGGAAATGTTTAAACAGAAGTCTCCAGTGAAGGAAGACATTTACTAATTCAGCTTTTTCAGCTACTAAAAAAAAAAAAAAAAAAAAAGTACTAATGCATCCACAAGCTTACCAACTCCCTCATCTCTTTATGACTACTACCCATACCCTCTGCCCTTGTACTATAATTTTGTTCTTCTAGTTTCATTTTCCTACCTTCTCCAATACTGACCTAGTTACTCTGTGCATCATCCCTACTGCATACAGTATGCAAGTCATTCTGTCCTGCTGTCCTCCAACAGGAAGGTTCTTAAAATGAATGCAAAGGTTGCAAGTGACATCAGAACCTGCTACTAGACTTTTTATATTGGGGTTTGGAGGCTAGTGCTCTGGCTCACAGTGCTTCACATGTATGCTGTATTCAATTAGAACATGCTACAACAACCTTACCCTGGTGATTTGTTAAGAATAGTATTGTATCATGCTGACATTTTTCTGCCTACATCTGGAACTGCCAAAACAGTGTACATTGTAACTTGTGTGTCATCTTCAATTGTCTACAATGGGTTGTGTTGGTTACACAGTTCTCAATGGTACACACACCACTGCTTTTGTTAAATCTGTGCTGCATCTTTGCTCTGCCAACAATCGGGTATGATTTTCTAAATGGTGTTGCTGGGTCTCCCCATATTGTACTCTACATTTGCAAATGTAGTAATCTTTCTCTATAGTTTGCTGTCTGTTGCCATGTCAAGGTTACTGTCAATGCTATGCTATACCTCCATTATTATACCCGTTCCTTGTTAGTTCGGGGTACTATCCATTTTGTATGCTGCAGCCAAAATGTCATGCACTTAAAATCCTACACCAGTATCCTTAGACATTCTATTTGCTGTCATTCATTTTCTCTGCCCTTTATACTGTCTACTCCCCCGACCTGCAGGTTTATCTGAAGCATTTACTTGCTTTCCATTTTTATTTATTCTGTTGGGATGACGCTGAGCTTTTATTTCTACTTTTTAGCAATCCTGCTCTAGGATTATTCCCAGTCTCTGCTGCCCTTTTTTTTGTTTTGACATTCTGCATTCTATCATCTTTCAAGGCATACTGTTACAGTAATCTTTCATTCCGACAGATAACAGCTGCACAGCACAGCCTAAAACTATTCGCCATGGTGCTCCACCTTAATGATTCATCAGGAATACTTTTTAACATCTACAAGCTGCTTTTTGTACACATCAATTTTTTCCTCAGACAACTGGGTTTTAACTGTCTTCAGTGTTTAAAAATATCAACTGTTTCCGGCATAACCACTTCCAGATTATGGTTATCATTACTATTATTATAATTCCCAAATCTCAGAGCTTTTCTCCATGCCCAGACTGTTTATATTTATCCCAGATACTCGTACTGTATTATCAGGAAACATCTGCACACTGCCATTAATACATCAGAGTTCCTCACATCCTGCACAATGAAATTACGAGGAAAACCATTAGAAGACTCAGACTTGACCAACTTAATCTGGTTTACCAATAATGTTTTTCATTGCTGTCCTCTGCCTACTACCACTGTTCAAAGATTTCCATAATAATCTTCATTTTCTAATTGTATTTCTTAGACATTACTCATTTCAAGGATTTGCTTCAAAAAGCCCTTGTATGTGTAAAAAAAAAAAAAAAAAAAAAAAAACCTTCCTGACCGTTTTAAGCAGGGGCAAGCCCCTCTGCACCTCCCACATAGGGGGCTGCACCCCCCATCCACTTTTTAAATATGCCAACTCCAAGATCGCACTACAGTGCAGGAAAGGGAAATCTTCCCATTCCGCACTGTATGGAGATATCCGGTGAAACATTCAAACTTTTAAAAGTTTGATCACAAATTCGAACTTTTAAAAGTTCGATAATGTAATATACACCCGGGAATATCCAAACTGGAATGAGAGATGAAGACCTTTCCCCACACTGCTGTTTATAAGCAACACAGCAGTCTTTCACATTTAGAAAAGGTGTTGTTGGGAAGTGACTGTGGTGTTCTGTCACACTGTAGTTAGATACAAGTGTGCGATAATATACCATGTAATTAACTATATTCATATCCCGGCATTAAAGTGTATGGGTGATACACAGGGATGGCTTACTGGAAAAGAACTGGATGCATGATGGATATGTAGTGTGAAGAATACATACTGAAATCTAGGATAGTACGTGATAGAGTTATTACGCTACCATCAGATTTCCACGCTTTACAGTGTTACAGGTCTGTGAACTAGTAATTAAAAACACAAGGAGGTGGCTTGTAATAAAGGAAACCAAGACTTCACTGGACCCAGAAGATAAAACACAAAGCATAAAACAGCTACACAGCACTTCAGAGCACGAGTTGGCAGTGTCAGTTTAAATATACGAACCAAACAATTACAAAAAAGACAAATAATTATGTAATTCTATAATTCTCAAGAACCATGAAAAAAATACCGGAAAGGGTCACTCACCCAGACTCTGCTACAGTTTGCTGTGAGGGAAAGGTTAGTTTGCTTTTTAATTTGTTGTATTTTGTATTACTTTACCTTTTTCTATTTTGTATACTGTGATTTGTTTCACTGTGTTTTACTTGTATTCTGCTTTTACCTGCATATTAAAACCTGAAGAGAGACCACAGCTCTGTCTCTTGCGAGTCAGACAGAGATTTTTCTACCCTCTCAACCGGTTACTGTTGCGTTCTTAAATACCACTGTCTTTCTAGTTGACTGCCCCTTATGTTAATTTGACCATATATCTCATTCCCTCTCTGGTTTTACTGGCTGGTGTGAGTAAACACAAAATTAACATTTTGTGAAATCACTCCCCTTCAACTATTTAAATGTATTGGCCATCTTACTGTATTCCATAGTACCAGAATACAAAAGTGACCACCCCCTTTCAATCTATCTTGCTGTTTTAAAAATAGTGACTCTCCACTAAAGCATAACTTTTTAGACAGGTAAAACTTAAGTTACCTACTTTCACATCTAACTCCTCTAGTGCACACTGCAATGTTTAGGATAAACCATTTTTATCTTATCTTTAACAGTCTATTGCAAAACCACCAGTTATTGGAGAGCCCACATTCAGCCTCTCAGTAGTCATCTTGGGATTAGTGCTTCTGTTTTCTCCTGGTGAGAGAAGGAGTGCAGTTACATTATTTTGTGGAGACTGATGATCACCAGAAAGCTTAACTGCTTTATAGGTGACCGCTTGGAATCTGTGCTTGTATTCTGATCCTGGTGAGAGTAGGAGCAGAGTACATCGATTCCTGACTCTTTCTGGTTGGAGAGAGAGTGTCTGTGCTTAACATACCTGATTGGTCTGGTTGGTATTTGAGACATCTCCCAGAAAAAGGCTACAAGTCTACAGACTCTTGCATCATCTGGGACAAGACTGTGGATCACCAAACAGGCCATGGCCTGCTTCTCTTCTTGGGACTGGTGCCAACATTTTGCTTCTGGTAAGAGAAGATGCAAAGGAGTATTGTATCCCAATAGAGTGAAGCTGTGCCGAGACTGGCAGTAGTAGCCAGGCAGTAGCCATTCATTCGACTCCCCTCTTTTCATCATTCTTGACAAGCTAATTCTTTATTTTTCAGTAAGTACTGCTTGATTTCTTTCTAACTTCAGAATACATGCCTAAATACTTCATCCTTAAATTTTCGGGGTCTACGTATTAGTTTCCCTGTACAGGCTCAAGACACCTTGAGTGACATTTTTCCTGTAAAAGGAATATATAAGAAAACGGCTCCAATACTTAGTAATAATGACCATTCTTCCTGGCATGTCTAAAGGTCAGTTCCCTGTGCTTTCTCCCACTAACCTGGTGAACTTAGGCATTCTGAGGCAGTGTAGCAAATGCCTTATGTACACAGACAACCCTCTCCTCTTACTTCCCAACACTCAGACTTCTGAGAGATGCACTTAAATATCCAAAATGGAAGCCATGCACTCTCAAGCAGAGACCAGAATAGCTGGTCAAGAGGAGGTGGTCAACACCTGCACCATACCACTTAGCCCTCCAGAACACCCAGAATCACAGCTCTCACATAAAAACACAAACCATACACCCACCTTTGCGGAGGCTCTCAATAGAATTCTACCCAAACAGCAGAGACCTCCAAGGCAGAAACACACTACCACCACAGCACAGTACAAACCACAAAACACACAGCTCACCCACACAGTGTGCCCCTCAATCTAAGCCCCTAAGGCAAAACAGCTTGCCCAAAACACAAATCATAACTGACTCAATAGTGAGGCACACTATGTCCCACTCACTAGGTTAAATAAGGAGAAGGTAACAGTCAGGAGTCTATCAGATGCCAGAATCTGACACAATACACATACTCAGGTCACTCCACAACAAGTACAAGCATGACTCTGTAACTGTCCATGTGGGTGTGAATGACTGGAGATGCACCTCCCTGGACTACATGGAGAGACATGGAGGAGCTCTCGGATTATGTGTACCAGACAGGTATGACCCTAGCTCTGAGCAGCATCCTACCATCACCCAGAAGGATACCGCAGTACATGCAGAAAATTATTGACTTTAACAACTGGCTACGTTTCTGGTGTCATTCTAAGGGAATCCAGTATCTGTCTGCGTGGGATGACATAATTGACAGACCTCAATGCTTTGCCAGAGATGGCCTGCATCTGTCACCCCTGGGTTTCCGGATACTGGCTAAGGCTCTTGCCACCCCTATAGTGCCTTTTTTAGGTGATGTTCCAAACACCAAATTACCACCATAAAAGCTATAAATAAATGCAATATGAGGGTCATGCTGCTCAATGCTAGAAATCTAAATCTCAAGACACACTTGCTCGAAGCACTCCTCAAAATGGACATCATCAACATTTGCGCTGCAATGGTGACCTGGTTTAAAGCAACAGAAAGCACCCTGGTGCTACCAGCCTACAACTCATTCCACACCTTTTGGCCCCAGAACACAGACGGAAGCTCCAAAGGCAGTGGTGTCTTCATATTCATAAAGGATATGCACACCTCCAGACTAGCAGCCCAGCTATTCAGGTACAACTAACACTGGGTAAGATGGTGATTCAGGTTGTAGCCTGCTATAGGTCCTCAACCATGTCCCAAGACTCTCACTCCACATTCCTAAGCACCCTGGAAACTATTAGGGTCCAAACCCAACCCTCTCATACTAGGTGACTTCAACTACCACTCCATCAACTGGGAAAACGACTCGTGCACCAATACACTGGCCCAACGCTTCCTGGAATTCATCAATTCCAATGCCCTGGACCAGCTCACTCTTATCCCCACTAGAGGAAGCAACATCCTTGTTCTGGTTATTACCAACATGGGTAACCGTTGCATTACACAATAGTCAATTCCTCCCTGGTCAGACCCGACCACAAACTAATCACCATGGAAATACATATCTCCCCCACACCCCCCCCCCACACCCCCACAAAGGTAACAAACATGAAAAACTTATCCAAAGCTGACTTTGGGCTCCTAAAAACAGAGGTGGCAAACTTCATGGCACCCATGTCAATGGAAAATAGATGGATGACTGCCGAATTATACACCAATGCACTGTACGAACACATACATAAATGCATGGAACTAGCCATACCCAACAGAACCAAGACGGTCTCTTCCAAAAAATGAAGCCAATCTGGTGGTCCCCTGCAATTAATAAACTCTACAACAGAAACTGTTGAAGAAAAAGGTGAAGTCCCAAGACTGGAAAAACTCCCTTATTAGCCTCAACAAAAAAGTTGAGATCCCTCCATCAAAACCTCTAAAGCCAGTTATGAAGGCAGAATTGCAACAGACACTAAAAACAACCACAAAGCCTTCTATAGTTATATCAAGAATCTCCACGGCAATACCCAAGTTTGCTCTGAGTTACTGCACAATGGTACCTCCTATACTGAGCCAACAGATATTGCCAACATACTGGCCAACAGACTCAGTGCCAACTTTACCCCTCTCTCCCCCCGTAAAGGACCAATCACAATACCAGAGGAATACCAGGCACCCAGCATTACTGCAGCACAGGTTAAAGCTGCATTGTCCAAGGCCATGAATCCAGCTTCCATGGGACCCAACAATATCCCTGGATGTGTTCTACATGAACTACAAAGTGAACTGGCACCACATCTGTGTGTCCTGTTTAATCACAACCTCACCTCAGGCTTTGTCCCTACGAAATGGCACACTGCTACATTCATCCCTCTCCATAAAGGAGAAGCAACTACAGACCCTGGGAATTATCGCCCCATTAGCCTGATAAGTCTGATATGTAAGGCTATGGAGCGCATCATCATGGACATAATTAACAAGGATACAGGGAATCTCCAAACTCTAGATCCCATACAATTTGGTTTTGTGAAAGGCAGATCATGCCTACTCAACCTGGTTGACTTCTTTCAGTCAGTCACCACAGCTGTGGATGAGTGCAAGGCAGTTCATACAGCCTACCTCAACCTGGCCAAGGTCTTTGATACCATTCCCCACTCAAGAATTATTGATCAACTCACCAAACTAGGCATGAACCCCTACATCACTAGATGGGTTGCAAATTGGCTCACAGATAGAACCCACAGTGTGAAAGTAGCAGACTCGAAGTCAGACTGTCAACCAGTCACGAGTGGAGTCCCACAGGGATTGGTACTGGGTCCTCTGCTGTTTGGCATCTACTTCTCAGAAGTACAGGCCAACACGGAGGGACTCTGGCTGGCGCAGTTCACAGATGACTGTAAGAGTCATTAACTCCCCAAGTGATGTAGACATCCTACAGAAAGGCCTCACTGAGACCAATGACGGGTGTTGAAACCATTGCCTTAAACCTAATGCAAAAAAATGCGTCATCCCCTTTGGGAAAAACTCAGTTCCCACTAATTACCACATCAATGGAAGCCCACTCAAAATTGAAGGTGTTATAAGACAGCTGGGGACACAGGTTGACAGCAACCTCTCCTTCGACCACCACATTGTTACTGTGGTCAGGAAGTCCTTCTATATGGCACATCTCATTACCAAGGGTTTCGCATTCAGGAAGAGAGGTCATCATCTCTCTCTCTACTCTTCCCTCAACATGCCAATCATAGAATATAATGCCCCATTTGACATACATCTCACAAGACACATGTAACAAAAGGCCACAAAAGTACCTCACAAAGAGGATCCTAGGCCTTAAAAACATGTCCTACACGGACAGACAAAAAACTCCAGCTATTCTTTGTCTCACATCGTCTACTAATAGGCAATCTATGCTTGACTTACAAAGCCATGTCTGACCCAGCTCTGTTAGAAATGCTACATCTAAAGAAATCCCAATCCCTCCACACCACACGCTTCAGAGACTTCAACCTCATTACCACAATCAACAGAACTTGCTGGAGGGACAGGTTCATAACCCAGAGACTGCCCATGCTTTGGAATAGACTTCCCATACATGTTAAGCAGAGCACCTCACTGGCCCTCTTCAAGAGAAATCTTGATGAGTGGATAGGAAATACAAAGTTCACTGCGGGGATCACTCCAGTGGCTCTACTTGATAGAGGCACTGGGAACTAACAGTGGGTGGCACAATGCCAGGGTACTTCTATGGGCTAGGCTTGTAAAGGCTCCAGGGCCATTAGCCTAGTACACACCTATGAACCTATGAAAATAATACTGTTGGTGCTTGTAGGAGTATCGTGAACAAATCTGGCAAACTTGTTTGAATGTCACCACACAGCTAGGCTTAAATGAATATACACCTTTAAACAAACAGTGCTTTGAAACGGAGATCCAGTAAGATGCAACATTTTTTCTTACAAGCAACACCAATATTTTTCATGGTTCTTGAGAATTGTACAATTACATAATCATTTAATTGTGTCTATTTTATGACTAGTTGGTTCATTCATGCAAACTGGGACTTTTCCATTACCAACTCATGCTAAGATGAAGTCTTGTACAGACAAAGCACTTAGAATGAGTCTTTGTTTTATACTATGTACTATCTTATTAAATATATATTTTTATCTTCTGGGTTGGGCGAAGTCTTGGTTTCCTTTGTTATAAGCCACCTCCTTGTGTTTTTGGATTATTAGTGCTTGGTTTCTAGGAGGTTACTGCCTTTTTTGGTTTCTAAGTCTGCAAACTAGCTGCAGTGAGGTCAGCAGTGGTTGCACAAACATGAAGACAGCCAAAGGTCCATCGGAAGGGAAAAAAAATGCATCTAGCAAAAATGAAAAACAGATAAAGTCAAAGTAAGAAACAGGAAGATTATGGGCAATGGTACTGGAGAGAACAATATTATAGTTGATCCACTGCAGATAATATGGAAGGGAAACACTGGTTGCATTCAGAGGTCACACCACCGTAGACACCAAATGCAGTCTTGGAAATCCCTTCTTGCAGAAGGCATGGCTACTGCAATAGTTAGAGCAGAATGCTGCAACACTGAAAGTGATCATGAGATGCTACGTGAGGGGAAGACTGAAGGAATTAAACACAATAATGTACAAATTTTAATTTTCTGCAGATTTAATTAGTCATTTAAAAAAGTTTGTGAAGCACTGCTGCCTATTTAAATCATGAATGACCAGTTGTCAAGTCCAGCTGTAAGAAAACACATGCTTTTTTGATTACTTTGATGAAAAGTTTGGAAATTTCAATAAGAGTGTAGTCCGGCACTACTGTTCACATTCCACAGAGTATAATCTTTCAAAAAGTGCTTGCGCATTACAGCTTAAAGCCCATGAAGTCTAGTACTGCAAATTGAAGAGCAAGGCTCTGTACACAATCTGCTTAAGAAATGTGTGTGATGCGAATATATTTGAAATGCCAAGTGGGTGGGGCACAGCACTACAATGTTTCAGCACAAAACAGGTACTTATAGCTACACCCCTAAATTGCCAAAGCAAGAAATAGCTACAGAGAGGGTAAATCTGTGAAGAAATAATAAAAATGCTGGCAGCAAAAAACAGTCAATGGCAATGCTAAACAGATGGCCAAATTTAAGTTCTAAGAGGTAAGCATTCCATTATGTGGGTCACATGACAGCAAAGGCTACAACATCTGTTATCAAATCTGTCCCACAGGATGTTGATAGGATGCAACTATCAGAGAAATCTTTGTTGAGGAGGTTATGCAGGGACCAATCAACGGTTATGGAAAATTTTATGAACTGGTAAGCAACTCTGATAAGCAGGCCTGAAAGCATCAGATACCTCACTTTATCCTGTTTACAAGTACAAGAATGGTCATTATTATGCCAACCCTTTTTGTTCTGTCCAGCACATCATGCTTACAGCGAAGCCTTGGGAGGAAAATTTACACCTCAAAAAAAAAAACACATGCACCTTGAGAAAGTATAACATTTCATACTCAGTTAAAACAACTCAGGCTAGCAGAACCAGTAAGCTGGAAAAGTTAAAAGTATTACATCGCAAGCAGAGAAGCTTCTTCTTCTTCTTTCGGCTTTTCCTGGTTAGGGGTCGCCACAGCGGGAAACCTGTCCGCTCATGATTGGCAATTGAGTTTTACTGTGTCGAGTTGCCACAGAAGGCACACACACGCATGCACTCGCATCTAGGGCCAATTTAGAGTGTCCAATCCACCTACAGCATGTCTTTGGGATGTGGGAGGAAACCCACGCGATCAAAGGGAGGACATGCAGACTACGCACAGAAGGCACCACAGCCAAGGATCGAACCGGAGAACCTCTCGCTGTGAGGTGGCAGCGCTAACCACTGCAGCTGCCCAGAAAAGGAAATATAGGTATGTGGCAACAGCTTGGTAATAGCAGTGCCCATGTCTGTCTCATGAAAAGTAGCAGATGTAGGATTCTCTAAGCAGATGAGACCATTCATAATGTAGAAGTCAACTGAAGGAATTATGCAGAAATGCAGGTGCAAAAATGTTTATACTTTAGCAGGACAGGGTATAGGGTTTCTGTTGGTCTGACAAGCGCAGGTCTTTCTTTGGTACCTCTTAGGAACAAGTACTTCATCCGCAGAAAATCCAGATAGCCCAGTCTGCTTTTTCCAATTAACTCCACAAAAGGATGCAAGTTATATTTAACCTCAAATAGTGCCTATACTTTTATATAAACAATTTTCTATCTCTGACATTTTTTTCTGCTTTTCAGTGTTTTTTCCTGTCACAAGCTGCCCATTATGCGTTAGGCCAAAGCCCTCTTTAGTATAGACATTTTATTAATTTTCTTATTGATTGTCTTAGCTTATCCCCCACCTTGTGGAAGTAATTTATTTCACTTGTTGCCTGAATTATTCCCCTTCAACAGCCATGGCTATTTTTGTAAAACGTTTGAGTTACTTGAAGCTCCTTGCAAGGATTAATATTATATAAAGCAGTAGTCTCCAACCTTCTTTGCACCAAGGACCGATATCAGTGTAACACAATTTTCCACGGACCGCCATCTCGTGGCGTGCATAATAAAGTAGATATTTATTTATTTGACATTTGTTTAACGAGGAGGCCAGACCCGGGGAGAAAAGCTCCAAAGTACAATAAAAAGACAGTTGGCAATAATTACTAAAAAAAAAAAGTGTACATTCTGCTTAACAGCATAACACTGATGTACTATGGTTGAGAGGTAAGTAAACCTAATGGCAATCTAAATGATTTTATGCTTGTAAGAGCAATATTTAAAAATCTCTCCCTATTTGGCTCTGTCCAGCATACCTCTCAACTGTACAGATTTTCACAGAATGTCCAGATTTTTGCCTCATAATTTTGGTCATTTTCTCATAAAATTGTTGTTTTCTGGCAAATCATTCGCAGATCATTGAGACTGAAGTCAGAAAATGACAGACAGTTGAGTTTCATAATTTACCCTTCAAAAATTCATGCTAATGCAAAATCTGTACTTCTATCAACTTTTGAAGTTTGCAAGAGCAGTACGGGTCCCTATTTTTGGCCTTTGTCCCCCCATTACGTCTGGCTTTGTCCAGATTTCTTGATCTAAGGAAGAGGCTGAGAGGTATTCATACCTCTTAACTGTACAGATTTTCACAGAATGTCTACATTTTTCCCTCCGAGTTTTGATCTGTTCCTCATTAAGTTTGTGATTTTCTGGCAAATCACTGGGATGATCTGAGGACTGAAGTCATTAAATAAAGATATACATTTGTATTTCAGACCTCATATCCTTCAGAAAAATGCGTAAGACAAATCCTGTTATTCTAGCAACTTTCTATGGTTATAAGATTAATATTTAAAATCTGTCCCTATTTGTCTGCCCATTTTGTTAGGCTTTGTCGAGATTTTTTGCACTACTAAACGGCTGAGAGTTATACTGTGTGTGTGAGACAGGGAGAGAGAGAAAGAGAAAAGAGTGTGAGTGGTCACTGGCAGCAGCAACAATGAGGTTTGTGTACATTTCGTCCATACCGCACACAGTCTTTTGCATTCATGTACACACTCACATCGTTGTCACTCTATTCCCATCTCTCACACAGTCACTCCCTCATTCATACCTGCATTCATTCACACATCGCTCTCACTCTCCCGAGCTCTCTCTCTCACACACACACACACACACACACACACACACACACACACACACACTTCCTCATTCATACGTACATTCATTCACACATCCACACGCCACAAACCCATTTACACATTCATTCATACATCGCTCTCAGTCGGTCACTCCCACACCTACACGCCACACACCCACTTACACATTCGTACATCGCTCACACACACCCACACGCCGCACACCCACTTACGCATTCATTCATACATCGCTGTCACTCTTCCGATCTCACACAGTCACTTCCTCATTCATAACTGCATTCATTTCACACATCACTAACTCGTACAATTACTCACACACACACACACACACACACACACACACACACACACACACACACACACACACACACACACACACTCTTTTACTTTCATGCACGCATTCACTCACACATGCAGAGAGACACAAACACACACATACAGGCATTCACTTATTTACCTGACAGCCCAGTACCAAGTGCTCCACAGCCCGGTACCGGTCCGTGGCCTGGTGGTTGGGGACCGCTGATGTAAATGATTGTTCTGTGGTTTCCTTTCCTTCAAGAAATATGTTCAGCACTGTTTTCTGCATCGCCTCACTTTCTTAAAATGAAGGGAGGATTTCATAAACACACCTGTGGGAATAAACTTCCTCCACAGCACTGGCTTTTTTGAGAGTTGATTTGCTTGTAGGGTTATCACCTGTCCCACTTTGCGAGGGGCAGTCCCTCTTTGGACAGTTGTGTCCTGCAAAAAAATGTAAAAATGGCAAGTGTCCTGAGAGGGCAAAATTATTTCCTATATTTTAAACAGTTATTCTGTATCTGAAACACCTAAATGTTATAAGAAACAGAATAAACAACGAAAACGCTACAAGAATAAGCTTTTATTTAGGCAAAAAGTGAAGTTCTGTCACTTGTACTGGCCATGGGTATGTTTTGGCCTGCAAAGTCTGATGTTTGTAACACAATTGTCCCACTTTGGCCATTTGAAAAGGTGGCAACCCTATTTGCTTCCGGAAGGGCCAACATACTCCCTTTCAAGTGTTCTATTTGTTCCAAGTTTTTCTCCTTCAGATACAGTTGGACTCGAAAAATACTACTTACTGCAGTTTTCTGCCTCCAGATCACCTGCATCTTCAAACTCTCCCTGAACTCAACAAAGTAAGCTAAAAATCCCTACCTTTAGGGTATGCGGATGTCCTCTCTTCTGTGAGACAGCTTCCGAAATCTTACTGTCTGCATCTAACAAGGCTTTTGTGAAAACAACTAAGAACACTTTATGCTCTGTAACCATGGAGGCAAAGGCTCCAGCCTTTACTGCAGCGAATAATTTAATACCAGATGAAGAGATGGTGGTTACTTTACATTTCAAATCCTTAGGGTGAGCTGGTTTCTGCAGTCCATGGCTTGATTCACTCTGTTTTAATTTACCCACTCTGTGACCAAGTTGATAGTCTTGCTGGACATTAGTGTCTCATTTTTAGGTGCGATGTAAACACAATAAAAACTTCTAAGAATAAGGCTAGAGGCATTTGGTCTGGTCAAAAAACAAACTTTACTTTCTTTCCCACACTGTTAAAGGTCCGTCCCTATACCATAATGCACTACACAATGCTGTCTCTCCAGATCCAAGGTTACTCGCACTAAAGAACACAAGGCAAACTTAAAGCTTCTTTGTCAATGTGGGGAGAACACAGGCAGGGTCATTATAAAGCATGGGCCTACAATATTAGATCTAGTGATAGCACTGTAGCAGGTAAGAGTGAGTTTGTTCTCTGTAACAGAGAACCAGTGGATGATCTACTCGCATAGATTTAGCATTATGTTAAGCATATAAGGACATTTCCCTCTTTTTGATGGTCTAGGGTAAGACTCTAAGACATACCATTGTAGGCAAATAGAAAAGAACTAGGATACCTGGACAGGATAAACTGTGCTACATCTAGGACAGGGAAAATATTACTGTGAAGGACTAAATGGTGACAGAGAAATTACAGTTTTGTACCTACTATAAATGTAGATGTCCGATAGGTATGCATCTGCAGTCCTTACATATGGGTTTGTCCTGCCTCAGGCAGCCCTTCGGTCGGCCGGATTCCAAAGTCTGGGTCTGGCATCGGCTGATGTCGCCCTTTCCCCGACGTCAGAGCGCCTGGGGTATAAAAGCGTCAGCCGACGCCATCTTCCTCAGTTTTTCTTGCCCCAGATGCCAGGTGCCCTCTAAGGAAGGCTAAATTTGGAGAGATGCAAAAAATTCCAAACATGCACAGTAATATAAAACAAATACACCATAATAGATAACCCCAGCTAGCTATAAGAGGGAGAAGTACCCAAGAAATATCACAGAGGGGAAGGAGGGAGGGTAAACCTGACTGCAGATGCATACCTATCGGACATCTACATTTATGGTAGGTACAAAACTGTACTATGTCCTTCAAGGATGCATCTGCAGTCCTTACATATGGGTAGAATACCATAGCCAAGCTGGGGGTGGTAGGATCTAAGAAAAGGATGGTGTAGCTAAAATGCCCTGCAGGACTGCCGTAGCAAAGCCTGCTCTGGATCTGGAATATAAGGGTAAGTTGTAATGCTTGGAAAATGTGTGCACGGAGCTCCATGTAGCAGCTTCTAAAATGTCCTTGGTAGCCACCCCTCTTAAGAAGGCTGTGGAGGTGGCTGTGGCTCTGGTGGAATGAGGTCTAATGTTAGCTGGCACAGTTTTGCCATGAAGAGAGTAACAGAATCGAATGCAATTCCCTATCCATTTTGAAATTGTCTGTTTGGAAATTGCTTTTCCTTGTATACCAGCAGCATATGCTACAAACAGCTGGTCAGTTTTTCTGTAAGTCTTAGTTCTGTCCAAGTAGTAGCGCAACTGTCTGTGAATGTCCAGGGTATGCATAAGTTTCTCCCCTTTGTTTGTGGATTTGGAAAGAAGGTATGCAGGTGAATAGCTTGGTTCAATGAGACCCTGGATATCCCCTTTGTTTTGTGGATTTGGAAAGAAGGTATGCAGGTGAATAGCTTGGTTCAATGAGACCCTGGATACCACCTTTGGCATGAATGAAGGATTGGTTCTCAATGAGACTCTGTCCTGATGAAAAATAAGGAATGGTTGAACTGCCATGAGGGCCTGTAATTCAGATACTCTTCTTGCTGAGGTTATGGCCAGAAGGAAGGCAGTCTTCCAAGACAGGAACTGTAGTTCTGAAGATGCTGCTGGTTCAAAGGGAGGTAGAGTTAATTTTTCCAACATGAAGTTAAGGTCCCAAGTTGGCACTGGTGGTTTCCTTGGAGGATTGATGTTTTTAATTCCTCTTAGAAACTGCCTTAGGAGAGGATGAGAGAAGACAGGTGGATCAGTATTGTATTCTGCTGAAATTGCTGAAGCATGAATTTTTATGGAAGAGTAAGAAAGGCCATTGTGGAGCATTTCTGCCAAGTATTCCAGGATATGTGCCATGTTCATCACTGTCGCATCTAGGCCCTTTGTGGTGCTCCAAGTGCGAAATCTTTTCCATTTTGCTGAATATGCCTTTCTTGTGGAAGGCCGGCGAGCTTCCATGATGATATCCTTCACTCTCTTGGATAGCTTCTCCTGGTGAGGAGTCAAGGTATTCTCCAGGCTATCAGCTGCAAGGTTTTCGGGCTGGAGTGCAGAGTTTTGTAATTGTGCTGTGTCAGAAGAAGTGGCCATTGTGGTAGAGACCACGGTTTCGTGCATGACATGCTCCTTAACAGTGGGTACCAGTGCTGTCTTGGCCAGTCCAGAGCTATCAGAATCACTTTTGGCTGCTCTGTCCTGATCTTCAGTAAGACCTTGGTCATTAATGGAAGAGGTGGAAATGCATATACTGTTAGAGTATTCCAGCTGAAAGAGAGGGCGTCCACTTTCCATGCTTGTGGGTGGTATGTCCTTGAACAGAATTTCTTCAGCTGATGGTTGTGGTGGGAGGCAAAACGATCGATGTCCGGCCTCCCCCATGATTGTGTTATCTGAAGGAAGATGTCTGGGTGCAGCATCCATTCGTGTGGATCCATGATATTTCTGCTTAGGCTGTCCGCCAGTATATTGTCTTTTCCAGGCACAAACTGGGATTGCAGCTCTATACTGAGTTTGAGGGAAAGTTCCCAAAGATTCATTGCCAGCCTGCAAAGAGGGTAGGAATGGGTACCTCCTTGCTTGTTTATGTACCACATAACTGTGGTATTGTCTGTCCTTATTAGCAGGTGGCCTTGATGCAGAAAGTGTTTGAAGGCCTCGATTGCATGCATCACTGCCAGCATTTCCTTTTGGTTTATGTGCATGCGCAATTCTTTCTGTGGCCATAGCCCTTGAATGCATCTGACCTCCATGTGTGCTCCCCATCCATGGTCTGAAGCGTCCGTTGTAATGGTTTGGCTGGTTATTGGTTTGCTGAAGGGCAGACCCCTGTTTGACTGGCTTGCTTGAGCCCACCACAGGAATTCCTTTTGTAGGGATGGAATGAGTGGTATCAAAGCTTCTAGGCTGTGACTGTGCTGAGACCATAAACTCCTTAGGTACCATTGTAGTTTTCTCATATGCAGCCTTGCTTGTGGAATCAGAAGAATGCAAGATGCCATGTAACCCATGGCCTGCAGGATTTCCCTTGCAGTCAGCTGAGTTTGTTTCGTCAGATTTTCGAAATAATCCGGTAGCTGTCTGTTTTTCTTCTGTGAGAAAAGCCATTTGGGTGGTTGTATCTAGTTTCGCACCCAGAAATGTTATTCTTTGGGATGGAACAAGTCTTGATTTGTGAATGTTGACCGTGTATCCCAAGGCCTGAAGTAGGCGGATGGCATAATTCAAGTGTTTTACCAAAGTTTGTTGGCTGTCCGCTTGTATAAGGCAGTCGCCCAGATATGGGTATATTTGAATCCCCTGAAGTCTGCAGTGTGCAATTACTGATGCCAGACATTTCGTGAATACTCTGGGCGCAGTAGATAAGCCAAAGGGCAATGCTGAGAATTGATAATGCTCTGAACCTGCAAGAAATCTGAGGTGTCTTCTGCAGCTTTGTCTGATAGGGACATGCAGGTATGCCTCCTTGAGGTCCAGAGTTACCAGCCAAGACCCCTTGCCCAGCATGGGAAGGAGTTGCTGTAGGGTCAGCATTTTGAATTTTGGCACAATGAGATCAGTATTCAGTGCAGACAAGTCGAGAATAGGCCTCCATGGTTTTTCTTTTCTTGGGACAAGGAATAGTCTGGAATAAAATCCTTGGCCTTGTTCTGTGAGAGGAACCTTTTCTATAGCTTTCATTTGCAATAGGTTGGAAATTTGTTTTAATGCCTCTGCCCTTTGATTCGGTGGCAGGTTTGGCATGCCTTTTCTTTTTGGTAATGTATGAAAATGGAACCTGTATCCTTTGTCTATTATTTGCAGTGTCCATTTGTCCCTTGTAATACTGTGCCAATTTTTTGAGAATAAAGATAGCTTTCCGCCCAAAGGTGCTTCCAATTGAGCTCCGGTTGGCGGGGTCAAGGTAAAGTCATTGAGTCTGTCCTTGTGCAGCAGTTGTAGGTCCTGCACTACCTCTCTGGTTAGGAGGCTGCCATTGACGTCCTCTGTAGGAGCCTCTAGCTTGCCCTCTGCCTCTGGCACGCCTGTTCTTGCCTCTTTGAAATCTCTCTCTGTCCGGAAAGGACCAATTCTTAGAAGGCCAATTTCTGCTGAATCTTGGTGGTTGGACCTGGAGAAAATCTTTGACTGTTTGTACAGATTTAGCCTTTTCCTCAAATTTCTTTAAGACCTTCTGAGCAGTGGAGCCAAATAACTTCTGCTTTTCCATTGGCGCATCCAGAAGCTTTGCTTTAACATGGTCTGGCAGAGTTTGTTCCTTCAGCCAAGCATGCCTACGTATGACTGCACCTGTCATTGCTGACCTACATGAAGCTTCCAATGCATCATAACCACACTGCAAGAAATGGTTGCTAACCTGTTGGGAGTTATGTACCAGATCCTGAAGTGACTTGTGATCTAGGGGTTCAGGCGAAGACAGTTTTTTATGCAATTCATCTAACAAGTACTCTTGGTACTGTATCATATGGAATTGACAATTTAATGCCCTCATAGAAAGAATGGAAGTAGTATACACTTTTTTACCCCATCTCTCTAAAGCCCTGGACTCCCTTTCAGAGGGGAGTGGATTTTTAGTAGTGGCAGTTGCAACCCCTTTAGGACCCTGGGAAATAGTTTCTGGGTCAGCAGAGTGGGCCTTGTAAAGGAAATGATGCGAGTCCGGGACCCTGTAGTACCTATCGGGTTTGACAGGAGCCGGAGGAAGGGAGTCAGGGGTGAACAAGGAGAGGGTCACAGTAAGCTGCCTATCGGGCGCTAGAATCCGCCACATAACACAAGCACTTGGGTCACTCCACGGCAAGTACAAATATGACACAGACATTGTCCATGCTGGTGTGAACGACCTGAGACGTACCTCCCTGGACTACATGAAAAGAGACATAGAGGAGCTCTCTGATTATGTAGCCCAGGCAGGTATGACCCTAACCCTGAGCAGTATCCTTCCTTCACCAAGAATGATGCCACAATATAGAGACAAGATGATCAGCTTTAACAATTGGCTTAATGTCTGGTGTCATTCAAAGGGGATCCAGTGTCTGTCTGCCTGGGATGACATGCTTGACAAGCCACGCTGCCCCGAGAGGGACAGCGTGCACGTGTCACCCCTGGGATTCCGCATATTGGCTAAGGCTCTTGCCACCCCATAGTGCCTTTTTAGGCAAGGCTCAAATTCTAAACCTACCACCCTAGAAAACAAAATGGGAAGAAACTGAGGGTGATGCTGCTCAATGCCAGAAGTCTAAATCTCAAAATGCACGCACTTTCGAGGCCCTTCTCAGTATGGAGAACATCAATGTCTGTGCTGTAACTGAAACCTGGTTCAAGGCTCCTGAGAGCACCCCGGCACTATTAGGTTTTACCTCATATCATGCTCCGCCCCAAAACCCGGACCACACCACAAAAGGAGGGGTGTATCTATATTCATAAAGGATACCCACACCTCCAGGTTGGTGGCAACGCCTAAGCTTGAAACCATCCAGGTGCAACTAATCATAGGCAAAACTGCTCTAGAAATTGTAGCATGCTACAGGCCACCCTCTCAAACTCAGGAACCCCACACAGCCTTCCTGAAGACACTGGAGGGTATAAATGCATCTCCAAACACCATCATATTGGGTGACTTCAACTACCCGAATATAGACTGGGAACATTACTCAAGCCCTAACTTTCTAGCCCAACAGTTCCTGGAGTTCATAAATTCAAATGCCATGGAACAGCTAGTCACTGTTCCCACGAGAGGAGAAAATATACTAGATCTCATTGTCACAAACATGGGGACAAAATGCTCCACACCGGAAGTATATCCCTCATTGGTGAGATCTGATCATAAACTAATCTCACTGGAAATCCACATCCCGCCCCACCCCAAACCAAAAAGACCATAGTGAAGAACTTCTCTAAAGCAAACTTCACACTACTCAAGACTGGTGTAGTATCCTTCAAGGCCCCTGAGCCAGAGGAAACCACAACCCAAGCTGCGGAAGCCCTTACAAATGCCTTCTATGAACACCTCCAGGACTGCATGGATCAGGCAATCCCAAATAAAACCAAGACTCTTTCCACAAAGGGCAAACGTCCAGTCTGGTGGACCCCAGCCATTAACAAACTTTACAATAAGAGGAGAAAGCTATTACATGATAGAACAAAATCCATAAAAGGGAAGTCACCCCTGATCATTATTAGTAAAAAAATACGAGCACTCATAAAATCAACTAAGGCTAATTTTGAGAGAAAAATTGCCATGGATTCAAAGGACAATCATAAGGCCTTTTTCAGCTATGTTAGGAACCTGGGTGGAAACTCCCAGTTATGCTCAGAATTAGTCCAAAATGATACAAAAATCACTGAACCCACAGACATTGCCAACATACTGGCAGACAGGTTCAGTGCAAACTTCACCCCCCTCTCCCCCCCTAAAGGAGAGATAACTATCCCAGCCGAGTGTAGCCTCCCGGACATCTCAAATGTGAATGAGACTTGGCATATGTTTAGAAGATATGGGTACTCACCATTACATTTAATCTGATGTGAACCCCTTGTTTCCAGACTCAAACATAAGTGGTGTTAAGGGCAGGACTGTTTAGTATAGAGAAAGAGTTTTTCTTCACTCCCAATGTTCAGTGACATCATATCTAGTATATACAGAGATGGGGGGGGGGCACACCACCATGCGAGTTCAAGGAGGATTGCATTCCTGCAAATTGTTTTTATACTTTTAAACTACTGCAATAGTAAGTTTTTTTTCCACAGAATAAATATACTGCATATCAACTTTGTCATCGATCCATGCTATCTAACCTACAAAGATCTGAGAATGTCTTTGGTGATGACCAAGCAACAGGTGCACAAATTGTGATCCTTGGAATAATTATGAAAGATGGTTGTGGATGAAGAGACAGATCTGGCAGAATATGCTACAGGATGTCTCGGCAACATTTTACTTTCTGAAAGCCTTTTTGCAGAGGTAAAGTTTGTATCCACTTCTTGCCCTTTGCAGGAGGGAAAACAACCAGTGTACATAAATATATTAAATATTAGATACTGTCCCTGGGTAGAATACTGAAAGAAAAGCAGTGTGGCAAATCAGCTGAAAATCTCTATAACAACTTTAGGCATGAAGCAGGAGTTTATACACTGTGAAACGGCCTCCTCAAGGTAAACCAGACAAAAGGGAGTCTGAGATTAAGCTTGTAAATCAGGCTTTTACCAGGCTTAAGTAACTGTTGCTAGAAGCAACACTTTCAGAAAAGATTTTAATTCTGCCAAAGATAAATGCTCAATTGGAAAGAGAAAACATTAGAGATAGAAGAGAATCTCAACTCCTACCACACACAAAGACCCTAAACATTAAGGATACAGAGGCCCATCTTTAATGAAACACAAACAGCAACTAGTACTTCCAGATGGCTCCACAGATACCTTACAAGCAACGTTGTTTTCAAAATGTTCTAGTATAGAGTTATAACACAGCATAAGCTTTCCTCAGTTTAAGTGTACATGATATAATTGTGTCGCTATGGAAACATGCCAGTTCTTTTACTCAGCATAATGGTCGCCAATGTTTGTGATAAGACATCCACATCTGTTTTTCTTTGAATCAGTTCCCAGTTATGTCAAAGTTCTTGTAGCGCTTTCTTTCCACTGCAATGTTATCCCTTGTTTGCAATATTTGAAGGAGATGCCACGACGTCTAGAACAGCAACCTTCCCAGTCCTTTGATATCTGAACAAATAGAAAGTGTCTTTTTATCAAGGGAGCACACAACATGGGGGGGGGGGGGGGGACAAAGAAAGAAGAAAAAAAAAAACACATTGTTGCATTCTATCTTTGGTTTAATTTCTCCAAGACTTTTGGGTTTCTAATACCACGACAGGAATGGGCCCCATGCCCAAGTCAGGGTATGATTAAAGTTGATGAATTTAGTATTGTTTCAGTCTTGGATGTTAGCCAAAAGTGCTCTTTGCAGCATCCACAATATGCCCAGAATTGACTCCTCCTGGAATTCATACTGAGTTACATGCATTGGTAGCCCATTTAAGTATGGCTGCAAATTCTTTATTAGACCTTTTTCTCAGACTATTGCTGGAACTGTTTAGGTATATTTCCTTCCACACTGCTCTAGTTTCTGCCTGCAAAGCCTTGTCTTCTACAACTATATCTCTCCCTGTACATAAACCACTGTAAATCACTGTGCATCTTCAGTCTGGCATTACCCCTGGCTGCACACGGTCTAAAAATCATTTTGCCCATTGAAGGACATTGTTGCAATTCATGGAGGCATTAGTATGGACTTGCTCAGCTGACAAGCCACCCAGACATATTTCCCTCAAATGTGAACCATCAGTACTCTGCTGGTCTTGAAGAAACATTCCCAAATTCTCTGTAGACAACACAGCAGTGAGCACCTCTTTCCTTACCGATGCATTATTTTGTCGAACTGAATGGAGATGTGGCCTTGATGAAATCGCTCTTTCAAAAAGAAGCCTGTGTGGTTGACAGTGTGCAACACTGCTAATGAGATGAAGAAACAGCACCTTGATCTAGCAGGGTGCCATGGCAGGAGAGCATGACCCAGCACCAAACAAGGTTGTGAAGCTTTGATTCTTGACTGGACACAACGCCCTTCTGTCGTGTGACCCAAAAATGTCCTCCCCATCCTATGAAGGAAGCATTCATTGTAAAAATAGTTAAGAGAAGTAATGTGAATGGCTTGCTAAATACAGGACAGATTGGGGAGGATGGGTAGCCTCCCAACACAGACTTCTGGTATGTGTGAACGAAGCACAAATTTAGAATGGTACCATCTAGTGCATCCTTACCCTGGGGTTACTGAACGTTGAGGATCCATTACATTTGCCCACATAATCCATCTTGCTAGTGGTGCTATTAAAACAGGTTGCCATTAGCCCCAGAGCCCAGATGCACTAGTGTCATTAAGGCAGATAATTTCACAACAGAAGCAGACAGTAGAAGGCATGCTCAGGACTCTCCTAATAGCAAAATTCTCAAACATTTTCCGAAAACTATGGAATCATCTGTAGACATCAGGAGTTCAGAGAGTGTAAGGCATTACGCTGCACAGATCATCAAGTAGTTAAATGCGTGGAGTACATACTACTTGTAATAGAAAAGACAGACTGGAAGCTCCCAGCACTCAAACAGGGGAACAAGTTTACCCCTTGTAGATGCAGATTAGCAGGTATCACCAACACACATCTTGTTAACATTTGTCCATTTACAAGTGCTGGGCACAGCCTACTGCAACTATAGGAAAAGTCCTCTCTACATGGGGAAACTAAGCAGTGAAAACAAAAAGCTTCAGGAAATTTTAATTTACAAATGTAAGGAACGGAGGTCACAGAAAATTTTAATTCATCAGCGTTAGTAATTGATCTCATAGTAACTGCGGGATACTAAAGGCTCTGTATGAAAACTTGTACCCAGTTTTAGTAAGTGACGGTGGGTGCCATGGTACTATCTCGCCACCCGTCCTCACCAACTTGTGCAAGCAACCTTACCTATTCACACTACCCTTCCTTGCACTCTGAACTCTTTCCCATCTCACTAACAATGGTATAATGTTCAGCTTAGTGTCTTATGTAGTAGTGCGAGAGAGAGGAAAGACAGCAGCTCTGATGTCTAAAGCAGTTACAGCCATTGCTCACACAATCTTCTAGTCACGAACATTACTCTCTTTACTAAACCCACCTCAAAAATTACTCTCTTTACTAAACCCACCTCAAACATTACTCTCTTTACTAAACCCACCTCAAACATTACTCTCTTTACTAAACCCACCTCAAACATTACTCTCTTTACTAAACCCACCTCAAACATAGGTAAAGACTTTTTTCCAACGGGAAGCCATCACTCCTGTTGATGCAGGCTGCTCTGCTCACCAACCCTATTCTCAATTCTCATTTATCTCCTTACAGTGCATTTATACAGTCACTTCCCTGCACTCACCATCCAATTACAACCCCCACTTACTTAGCCCCATTAAAACCATTAACATCTCCTTCCACACCTCTTTCTCCAAGCACCTGCTAATAATAAGCTAACCCTTTCTCCTCTTCCTTCTCTCACAACCTCTTCCCTTCCATTTGAAGTTAACTATTCACTTGCCACATCATTCCATTTCATCTCAACTCTTCACTCGCTTCTATTTTATTACCATCTCCCATAAAGAAAAATGATAATCTCTGCCCTTTCCAGAGCTCTCATCCATACTCGGCTCAATATCATCTCATCCTCTATACTTAATCTTCCATCCTACTTTCAATAAGTCTATTTATCCATTTCAATATGCCCTTACCCTATCATTCCAACAATCAACACCACACACAAAAACAAACTCTAATGTAAAGTGTCCAGAGCAAATTCACTTCATCCCTCCTGGACTAAAAGTGACACACTCTTACATACTAGCCTTAACAGATACATGGGCTAAAGTCTGCAATAGCTTCTTGAAGAGCTTTGCCCTTCTGGATTCAGCTTAGTACACCGTGATTACACAAACAAAGGGGGGGGGGTGGCACATAACTACTCTGCCAAAATGGCCATCATCTTAAGCAAACTCAATTCCATACTTCTGAAAAGCAAAAGTCCTGATCATGCTCCTAAACAGACATGGCATTGTTAAACAGACCCCTGTATTCCACCCCCCAGCACTTCCAACTACAACAAACTGGTTATCCACCAACATATAACTGGAAACTACTATCCTAAGAGATGTAAACATTAATTGGCCTTCTGCATCCCTCCCAAATCAACATCCTTTTATAAACCTTAATTTCACTCAATCAGCTCAACCACTAGGCAAAACTACAGTTGTGTACACTTACCATAAATGTAGATATTCGAGTGTATTCACTGTTGCAGTCATCACACTTGGGTTATCTGCCTGCAGGTAGCCTTCAGTCGGCTCGAATACCAGAGTCTTGGGATTTCTGCATCGGATGCTGTCACCTCTTCTATGACATCAGGGGTATAAAACATGCAGCTGATGCCATTACATCAGTTTTTCTTGCCCCAGATGTCAGGAACCCCCAAAATAGGAAGCAATTACATGGTGTGGAACACCTCCAGTAAAAGGTAAATACCACTGCCATAAGATATGGCCAAAAAAGAGGATAGGTAGAAAGCACAGAAAAGTCAGGGGGCTGAAGGGAGGGTAACCAGGACTGCAATAGTTAATACACTCGAACATCTACATTTATGGAAAGTGTACACAACTGTACTATGTTCTTAGTGTTTCACTGTTCAGGTGGAGTGAAGTTTAGTCAGGATGAGTGTTACCTTCTGCCTTCACTTCTGTATGTAAGTTGTTACTAAAGAATTCATAGAGTAGTCAGAGAAAGGATTTGCTTTGGTATATGAAGCCTAGCTTTGGGTGAGGTTTTTGATGGCTTGAGTGATATGATCATATTTTAAGTTACTGTCAATTATGACACCAAGAAGCTCTGTGTTGTAAACTATTTCAGTTGTTGGTTGGCATAATGGTTATGATGTTTACCTTACAAACACAAGATGCAGGGTTTTATTCTCATATGTGATAATTAACTAGGGTTCAAATGACCCACAATGACAGCATAGTATTAATCTATGAACCTCTAGGACACTGAAGGACTGTTTCAGTGAGGACAGATTAGTGTAAAAACATCTAGCCAGGCCTCAGAGGAAGAGTAATCCTGGATTACCTTATGGAATAGGGATGGACTTCATGCACAGAGTAGGAGTGATACTGTCTGCCTATTGTGTTATGGAGGCTTCTTTGGTAGCTTTGTGAAGATTATTAGTGAATATGTTGAGTAGTAAAGGGCCTAGAATAGATCCCCGAGGCACACCAACAGACAAAGATACAAATGGGGAGAAATCTAGTTTCCATATTATAGCCTGGAATCTGTTGGAGGAACAGCTGTGGAACCTGCTAAGCTAGGAATGGGACAGTCCTAGGGAGTACAGTTCTTGGAGCAGGCATTGGTGTGAAACTGTCAAATGCTTTTGTCATTTGAAACAATACGCAAGAATACTAGGTTGCCAGTGTTTCTATTAGAGATTATGATTTTGGTAACACTGAGCAGAGCAGTAGTAATGCTGTGGTGAGATCAGAAACAGTGTGGAGTATTGCAGAAGTGGCCGTTATTGGGAAGATGCGATAGGAGTAGGGAACAAAGGACTTTTTATAGTATTTTGGAGACTGGAGGTAGAATGGTTATTGGTCAGTAACTGGAGAAGTCTATGGATGTTCCACCTTAGTGAAGTGGCATGTTGTTGCAATTGTTTTCCCAGATGGTGGGGACATTGCTTTCTGTAATGGATCGGTATAAGAGTATAGGTATAGTGTACACGATGGCATCTGTAGTACCGGAGATATTCTGGGGCAGTATATTTTATAGTTTTACGTGTGTTTTTTTTTTTTTGGAAACAAGAGATGGGCACTGTCTTGAGGAGAAAGTATTCTGGCAGTGATTCGTACTGTTTGAGATTGTGCCCCCTAGCCTTAGAGAGAAAAAAAAAAAAAAAAAGAGGTAGGTGGTAATGCTTTGTAGAGGTATGGACAGAGGTCCAGGTGGCAGCTTCCAAGATGTCCCTGGTGGGAACTCCTCTGAGGAATGCTGTGGAAGTGGAGGCTGCTCTAGTGGAATGAGTAAAAATATTCTTAGGGGGAGGTTTCACATGTAGTCTGTAGAAAAAATGGATACAGTGCAACATCCATTTGGAAATGGTTTGCTTGGAAATAGGCTTCTCCTCTGCCCTTGGGGCAAAGCTGACAAAAAGCTGGTCTGTTTTTCTGATGGGTTTAGTACAGTCCAGGTAGTACCTGAGCTGTCTGTCCACAGCTAGTGAGTGCAGAATTCTTTCCCCTTGGTTTGAGGATTAGGAAAGGTGGACGGCAGAAGTATGGCCTGGTTGGAAGGTCACATCAGATACCACTTTGGGTATAAAGGAGGGGTTAGTCCTCAGGGAGACCCTGTCTGCATTGAAAACGATGAAGGGCTCATGTGCCATGAGTGCCAGAAGTTCTAAAACCCTTCTGGCTGAGGCGATAGCTAGTAGGAAAGCAGTCTTCCAGGTATCTCAACTGAGGTATCTCAATTCTGCTGAAGCAGCAGGTTCGAATGGTAGTAAAGTTAGTTTTTTAAAACTAAATTCAGGTCCCAGGCTGGCGTGGGGTTGCCTTCTGGGTGGTCTGATATTAGAAGTCCCTCTGAGGAATTGTTTAATCAAAGGATGTGAGAACAGGGGCTGGTCTGTATCAAAATGAGCTGAAATGGCGGAGGCGTGGATTTTAATAGAAGAGAAGGAGAAGCCACTGTTGAGTAACTCGGCTTAGTCCAGGATAAGAGGGATGGAAGGTTGTGAGGTACTGCACTCTCTGGACTGGCTCCAGGAGCAGAATCTTTTCAATTTCCCTGTGTAAGATTTTCTGGTGCTGGGCCTTCTGGCCCCTGCGATGATGTCTAGGACCGGTTTGCTAAACAGGGGCCCCTTGTTTACTTTTAAACTATCAGCATGGCTGATAGTTTGAGAGTCTGCAAGTCTCAGTGCAGCACCCCACCCACCCCACCCCCCACCTGGGTCAAGAGGTCTGAGATCAGGGGAAGCTGTCTGGGAGGCTGTACTGTCAGGCTGTGTAAGGTAAAGGTATCCACCTTCCACGCTAGGTGGTGATACTCCCTGGTACAGATTTTTTTTTAGCTGGTGGTTGAAGTGTGAAGCAAAGAGATCCACCTCTGGAGTTCCCTACTCTTGAATGACTTGCAAAAAGATTTTTCTGTGGAGTTGCCATTCGTGAGGGTCCAGTAAGTTTCTACTTAGGTGGTCTGCCAGGGTGTTGTTGATCCCTGGTAAGTACTGGGCAATTGGGTGTAATCTCATGGAGGAGGCATCAGCCAAAGGTTCATGGTTAGCCTGCATAGACGGTAAGATTGGGTCCCTCCCAGTTTGTTGATGTACCACATTACTGTGGTGGTGTCTGTTTTGATAAGGAGAACCCCTGGCCTGAAATGGGGTTTGAAGGATGTCAGAGCCTTTTGTACTGCCATCATTTACTTCTGACTCATGTGTAAGGCAAGGTGCTGATATCAAAGACCTTGGGTGCACCTTCCTGCTAGGCGAGTGCCCCAAGCAATGTCCGAGGCGGTGGTGATGGTCTGCCCGGTAGGGCAGAGGATGAAGGGAAGACCCTTGTTCTTGGCATAGGCCCCTGCCCATCAGAGAAACTCTGCGCTTATACAGGGGATCAGAGGGAGAGAGGTCTTTAGACGCTGAGTGTGCCGACACCAAAGGTTCTTTAGATACCACTGAAGTTTCCTCATGTGGAGCCTGGCCACAGGAATTAGAAGGCTGCAAGATTCCATGTACCCCAAGGCTTGCAGGAACTTCCTCACAGTGAGGTGATTTCTGGAAGCCAGCTGGGTAAAGTAGAGAGGCAGGAAGCTCTGCTTTTATGGGGACAGGAAGGCCATTTGGGATGCTGTGTCCAGCAGTGCTCCCAAGAAAATGATATTCCTTGAGGGTGTTTGCTTTGACTTCCTCTGGGTGATGGTGAACCCTAGGGAAGTTAGGAGGGTTCTGACAAAGAGAAGGTCCTGGAGCAGCTTTTTCTTTGCACTCTGCCTGAAAGGCAGTCATCCAGATAAGGATAAATCTGTACATTTCTCTGTCGCAAAATGCTATGGCCAAGGCTAAGCATTTGGTGAATACTCTGGGTGCAGTAGATGAGCCAAAGGGTAGCGCAGAGAACTGAAAGTGTTGTGAGCCTGCTCTTAAGCGCAGAAACTTCATGCAGGATTCCCTTATGGGCATGTGGAGGTAGGCATCTTTTAGGTCTAAGGTCACTAGCCAGGCATTTTTTGTCAGCATAGGCGGCAGCTGCTGCAAAGTTAGCATTCTGAATTTGGGGACCACCAGGGAGGTGTTCAGAATGGATAGATCCAAGATGGGGCACCAAGTGCCCTCTTTTCTGGGAACAAGGAACAGTCTGGAATAAAAGCCTTTGCATGTTTGCTCTAAGGGGACAGGTTCTACTGTCCCCTGGGATATGAGAGTTTGGACCTCTTTCAATGCCTCTGCCCACTGATTTGGTGGAAAGTGTGGGTACCCTCTTGGAAATGGGAGTTCGTTGAAAGAGAACTTGTATACCTGAAAAATGATCTTTAAGACCCATTGGTCTTTTGTAACAGAAAGACCATTTTCTTTGCATAGGGAGAGCCTTCCTCCTAGTTTTAGGTGGGAGAAAGGAGGGCAGAGGGAGTCAGAGAGGTTTTGCCATATAAGGGTGGCTTAAAACTCCCTGCCTTTGGGACAGAAGTGGTCCACTGCTTGGTTCTCTGCTGACCCTGGGATAGGGGTCTGAGTGGTCTGTCCCTGCAGGGCTTACCTTGGCCCTGCCTGCTAGGTGCAGGGAAGGACAAGTGCTTAGAGGGAAAGTTCCTGCTGAACCTGGGAGGTTGAACCTGAAAGAAATATTTTACTGTTTGCATAGATTTTGCTTTGTCTTCCATCTTCTTAAGCACCTCTTCAGCTTTTACTCCAAACAATTGGTCCTTATCCAGGGGTGCATCAATTAATTTAGACTTGACATGATCAGGGAGAGGCTGTTCCTTCAACCATGCAGTTCTCCTAATGACAGATCCTGACACTGCTGCCCTGTTTGAGGCTTCTAGGGCGTCATATCCACAATGCAATGAGTGTTTCACCACTTGACAAGTAGAGTGCAGTAAATCTGCTAACTTTTTCAAATTGGCACAGTCAGAAAAGGTTGAAATGTTTTAATAGTATCAAGTATGTTGCTAATATTTTAATATAAGGAACTGACAGTTGAGTGCCCTGACAGCTAAGGTTGCAGAGGTGTATACTTTTTTACCCCATCTGTCCAGAGCTCTGGAATTCTTGTCAGAAGGAATAGGATTATTGGCAGAACTAGTCTTAGCTTCTTTAGGTCCCTGTGTAATGACCTCTGGGTCTGCAGCAGGATTTCTGTACAGGTATTTGTGAGAATTCAGTACTCTGTAATACCGGTCTGGTTTACTGGGAGCAGGTGGGAGGGCATCGGGGGCCAAGCTGGATTCATGGAAAACATCATCCACCACTTCTAAAATAGGGGGATGGCCAGGGGTCTGTGCTGGGGCAGGTCCAGAAACTCTCTCAAGTCTTTTCTTAGACTGGTGGAAATCCTGAGATTCCCACTGGAAAATGTTCCCCGAGGGTGTGAAGGGTTTCCCCAAGGAAAGGTCTTCTGGTAGGGAGGCAGAGGGAATGGATTCCTCTGCATCTGAATCCTCATAAGCAGTCAGAGGTTATTGTTCCTCTTCAAAATCTGAATAATCAGATTCCTCAGAACCCTGTTCTGTCAATTTCAGGAGAAGGGTGTCTTTTCCTTTTAGAAGTTGTGGCCTGACTACCCCTAATAAGGGAGAGGAGAACCTCCGCCATTTTAAGCATTTGTGCTTGGAGTGGTGGAGCAGGAGCAAGATGGTGGCTAGAGGCAAATTTTCTAGGAGTGGCCTGGCTTCCAGGTCTAAGAGTATCCATCGGTCTGAGAGAAATAGTGTCAGATGAGAAGACGCCATTTTTTTCTAGATTTGGTACTGCGAGAGGCCTTCTCAGAAGCCAGTAAACTACATCACAGCTCCAGATCCAACCGAGGAGGAGACAGCCAAAGGCTCAGAAGATGAAGATTTCTGCATCATACCAGACACCGAAAGGGTCTCGGTAGAGGCCTGTGTAGATATCGAATCGTGCATCAGGGGCTGCAAAATCGCCTCACTGAATTCCAGAGAACTGATAACCTGCTTAGCGGTAGAGTTGTCAGAAGGCTTAGCCTTGTGTGGTCTGTCTCTATCTTTATCTCTGCGTTTTCTAGGAATGTCCACGGATTGTTGGTTGACAGATGCCATTTCGGAATGCAAAGACGGAAGATGAAAATACCTATCTACAATAAGAGCTCTACGGCAAATGGTTCTCGCGTTAAAGAGAGCACAGAACCGGCAATGGGGGACATCGTGGTTTGGGCCTAAACAAGTGACGCGGAATGAATGGAAGTATCACTGTGGAATCTGCTTTCCACAGGCGAGACAACTATTAACTTTTTCGGATATCGGTTAGTACAAGAAAAAAGGATCCTCAACGCGGTACTTAGCTTTAGACATTTTCAGCTGAAATTCAAACTCTGGTAGCGAACGACCGGCACACTTGCAAACTGCTTCTACTAAGGGCTCCACTGCAAGAAAGGCTGATGTAATGGTGTCGGCTGCCTTGCTTTATAACACTGACGACCTGACGTCAGACTACAGGCGACAGCAGCCAACACAGAAAAACACGGACTCTGGTATTCTGGCCAGCCGAGGGCGACCACGGCAGGGTAACTCACAGGCGATGACTGCAACAGTGAAACACGAAGTACATCTAGAATAACCAACAGGTGTTTTAATGGACATTGCTCACATTTCCCTTTCCCCAAGAACTTCCCATTTTTTCCTATCCATTTTTGCTATGCTGCAACCTAGAATATATTCATTCATCACTGGATAGGGCCTGTCTATTTGAGAAGTAATTACTTTGCCGACAGTTTCTCCAGCTGGGGGAGCACAGGTACACACAAAGACCAATACAAAATGGGTCTTCAATCATGTTTTTTCTCTGCAGTCTTGTTCATAAGCGTACTCTCTCTGCAGTCTTGTTCATAAGCGTACTCTCCCACCCAAAGTAAAACCGTTACCAGTCAAGAAAGGGACAGATATGGTCATTAAGACCATAAAGTGAACAGCTCTAATCTACACAGCTAGCACGGTGCCTTTCAAGGCATACCCCTTGGGGCGAGGGAGTGAATGGTCATAGGCTACTCATCACCCCCTCCAATCACTTGGAAGCCAACTAAACCTCATCGCCTGGAAAGGTAGTGGACATCTTGCTCATGCGTGTTTTTCTGTACATATTTCTCTGCATGTCTGTCAACCCCTTCTTCCCAGCAACTCTTGTTTGGCAGGACTGCTGTACACACCCAGCCATCATAGTGTCTGGCTTGCCCTAGCTCCTCAGCTTTTCTGCAGCAGCCTGGATACTTGGAATTCTCACAATACCTGCATACCAACACAAGCATACTTCCAAGATGCTATGCCATACTGTTTCAAGTCCCTGCAATAGATATAATACAACAGTTGGTTTCCCAATAAGTGGAAATATTGTGGAGGTCTCCTTCCTCCAGGACATGCAAGTGGTCAGTGGCTGCTCACACCCACCTTCTCCATGCAGCTCTTCTAACACCTGTGGCATCTGGGTCATAAGTAGGGTTTCCCTCTACACTCTAGGGAGCCAGTTGTGTCAATAGGTCAAAGAAGGCTTTCTTATACATGTGAAAGTAAAATACAAGCTGGATTACAAAGAATCCAGTAGACAAAGCAGGTGATTATTAGATTTCCTTATCTACCACCACATGTTGCATAACACTTGTTTCTTATCCTCTTCAGACATGGACAGCTGCAGCAATGATATAAGCCTTTAAGTATCAAATATCAGAACTTTCTAGAAATGGAAACAGGCATATAAATTAGAAGCACATACTTTAACACACGTCATCTGAAGTATGTCAAATCACTTTTGTAATTAGAAACTGTCAAAAGTTAAAAGTATTGTAGTGGAGTAATCAATAAGCAGATTTGCAAATGTCCCCAGCAGAAAATACACAAAGGCTTTCTCAGGTGAAATGATTTTAGGGCCATAGATGGGCTCCTGCAACATGTTAGTCTGTTTCACTCAGATTTTTATTTATTTCATTTTTTAAAACAGTATGTGCAACCAATCGAATAATCCCACTATCAGTACAGTACAGTTGAGTACACTTACCATAAGTGCAGATGTTAGTGTATTCACTGTTGCAGTCATCACACTTGGGTTATCTGCATGCAGGTAGCCCTCAGTCGGCCTGAATACTTAGTATTTCTGCGTCTGATGCTTTCGCTTCTTCCATGAAGCCAGGGGTATAAAACAGACAGCCGACGCCATTACATCAGTTTTTCCTTACCCCAAATGTCAGGAGCCTCCAAAATAGGAAGCTATTAAATGGTGTGGAACACCTCCAGTAAAAGGTAAATACCCCTGCCATAAAATATGGCCGAAAAGAAGATAGTAAACAAAGTACATCCACAAGGTCACAAAAACACCACAAAACCAAAAAAGTGACCTGGGGAAGATAATTTTGGAAAGGAATTGGTGCTTGAATTCAAAGCCAGTTCAAAAGTGGTTAGAGAAATTATAGAGAAAGAATGGAATAGATTTGCAGCCTTTACAGATTTGGAAAAGGTTTCCAAGAGTAACATGAAATTAGTTTATAAGAACTCTTGTAGTTTGAAAAACCTTTTGGAAACAAATTCCAAAAAAAGGATGTACAAACAAAAAAAGAAAGGAAAGTTTCAAATGTGGACATTGTGGGCAGTGTCCACAAACAAGGAATCTGTATTTCTAGAGAGTAGAAATATTGTGTTGGAGGGTAAAGAGTTTAGCAATTGTGATTCAAAAGCACTAGTGTATCTAGCACTATGTGGGGTATTGTCAGGCTTTTTAATTGGGAAAAACGGAAAGGAAATTGAGGAGGAGAATATACGAGCATTTGTATGACATTCAAGTAAAAAAGAAGGAGTCCAATGTTTTGTATAAACACCAAAAAGAGAGAGTGTCCCAATGCCCATTATATATTCTTTGTTACTGAAGTGGTTAATAATGTGAAGTATTTTTGCTTGGTTTAATAAATTCCGTTTAAGTCTATTGATCGTCCATTGGGCTTTATTGCTTCACCTGAAGGTCACTTTTTTGGTTTCGAAAAGAAGATAGGTAGAATGTATAGAAAAAGGCAGGGGGCTGGAAGGAGGGAAACCAGTACTGCAAGAGTGAATACTCTCTAACATCTACATTTATGGCAAGTGTACACAACTGTACTATGTTCTTCGTGTTTCATTGTTGCAGTCATCACACTTTGGTTGATTCCCAAAGCTGAGAAAGGGTGGAGGCAGTCAAGAAGTGTTAGGGCTGGCTAGCAGGCCTTGTAATACTGCTGTGGCAAATCCAGCTCTGGATTTAGAAAAGATAGGTAAGTGGTAATGCTTGGTGAAGGTGTGTACAGAACACCAGGTTGCAGCTTCCAGGATGTCCCTGGTAGGGACTCCCCTGAGAAATGCTGTATAGGTTGAGGTAGCCCTAGTGGAATGAGTTCTGATCCCCTGTGGGGTAGATTTTCAATGGTGTTTGTAGCAGAAATGGATGCAGTGTGCTATCCATTTGGAAATGGTTTGCTTTGAAATGGCCTTGCCCTCTGCCCCGTAGCAAAGCTAACTAGCAGCTGGTCAGATTTTCTGAAAGGTTTAATCCTGTCAAGGTAGAACCTGAGCTGTCTATGCACGTCCAAGGAGTGCAAGATCCTTTCCCTTTATTCCGAGGATTAGGGAAAGGTAGGCAAATGGATGGATTGGTTTAAAGCCACACTGGATACCACCTTGGGCATAAATGATGGGTTGGTCCTGAGGGAAACCCTGTCAGCATGGAAAATAATGAAGGGTTCCACAGCCATTAGCACCTGTAACTCAAGACACTCTTCTTGCTGAAGTGATGGCTAGAAGTAAGGCTGTTTTCCATGAGAGGAATTTTAACTCTGCAGCAGCAGCAGGTTCAAAAGGGGGGAGCGTGAGCTTCTCCAGTAAAAAGTTAAGGTCCCAGGCTGGGGTGGTAGCTCTCCTAGGAGGCCTTAAATTGTTAGCTCCTCTCAGGAACTGTTTGATGAGAGGGTGAGAAGAGAGAGGTGGGCTCAGTATTATAATGAGCTGAGATGGCAGAGACATGAATCTTACTGGATGAAAAGGATAGACCTCTGGAGCAGCTCTGCTAGGTAATCTAGGATTTGAGGTAAGGTGGGGATGGCTGTGTCCTTTCCTTGAGACTGGCTCAAAGAACAATATCTTTTCCACTTTTCAGAATAGGATTGCCTAGTACTAGGCCTTCTGGCCTCAAGGATGACGTCCAGCACCTGTTTGCTGAGGGTTGCTGGTGGTGTACTCATGGTGATAAGCCAGGCTGTAAGATTTAGGATTTGCAGCTGTGGATGCAAAATCTGTCCCTCCTGCTGGGACAGCAGGGAGGGGGTCTGATGTAGGTGCCAGAGTGGCACTGCTGTCAGACTGTGCAGGAGTGGGTACCAGTGCTGGCATGGCCAGTCTGGAGCAATAAGGATTGCCCTTGGTCTGTCCAGTTTGATCTTGAGTAGTACTTTTGAAAGGAGGGACAGAGGGGTGAAGGCATAAATTGGGAGGTTTCTCATGTAAAGGATAGGGCACCACTTTCCATGCTTTGCTGTGACTATTTCTGGTGCAACATTTGCTCAATTGATGGTTTTGGGGGGAGGCAAAGAGGTCCACCTCTGGTATCCTCCACCTTTGGGTTAGAAGTTTGAATGAGTGGGGTTCCGCTGTGTTCCACAGGGCCATGGCTAACCTGCAGAGTGGGTAGGAATGAGTTCCCCCCTGCTTGTTTATGTACCATATTAACTGTGGTGTTTTCTGTCTTAATCAGGAGCTGTCCTGGAAGGATAAGGTATTTGAAGGCTGTCAGAGCATTCTGTACAGCTAACATTAATTTTTGATTGATATGCAGGGGAATTTGTCCTGGGCTCCATTTGCCCTGGATGCATTTGCTTGCCATGTGAGCCCCCCATGCATAGTCTGATGCATCTGTTGTCAGGGTCTGGGTAGCGAGGGGTTGAGTGAAAGGAAGTCCCTCGTTGTGGTTGCATGCCTCTGCCCACCAAAAGAACTCTGCCCTTAGACAAGAAATGATAGGAATCACTGCTTCCAGGTCCTGAGAATATTGACACCAGAGACTTTTAAGTACCACTAAGGTTTCCTCATATGCAGTCTTGCACATGGAATTAGCAGAATGCATGAGGCCATGAACCCTAGAGCTTGCAGTATTTTTCTTGCAGATAGCTGGGTCTTGGTGGCCATTAGTTTGAAGTAGTTTGTCAAACAAACCTGTTTTTCTGGAGTGAGGAATGCCATCTGGAAAGTTGTGTTCAAGCCTGCTCCCAGGAATACAATTTTTTGACTGGGCACCGCTCCCAGGTATAAAATTTTTTGACTGGGCACCAGTTGTGATTTCTTTTTGTTGATGGTGTACCCCAGAGAGGTTAGGAGTCTATTTACAAATGCCAGGTGCTGAAATAGCAATTTCGGACTGTCCGCCTAAATCAGGCAATCGTCCAAATATGGGAAAATTTGAATATTTCTCTGCCTGCAGTATGCAATGGCTGGAGCCAGGCACTTTGTGAATACCCTGGGTGCAGTATATAAGCCAAAGGGAAGTGCAGAGAACTGATGGGGCATAGAGCCTGCCCTGAAACATAGATATTTCCTGCAAGACTCCCTTATGGGGATGTGCAGATACGCTTCTTTTAAGTCTAGGGTGACTAACCTGGCATCCTTGGCTAGCATAGGAAGAAGCGGTTGCATTGTAAGCATTCTGAATTTTGGGACCACCAGGAAGTTGAGAAGTGGCAGATCCAGGATAGGGCACCAAGAGCTCTCTTTTCTGGGCACCAGGAACAGTCTGGAGTAAAACCCCTGTCCCCTTTGCTCTAATGGAACAGGCTAAATAGCCCTGATATTGAGAAGAGAAAGTACTTGCTTTTGAGCCTCTGCCCACTTGTTTGGAGGAAGGTCTGGCAACCTGTTTGGGGTTGGCAGTGAGTGGAAGTAGAATCTGTATCCCTGGGATACAATGTTTACAACCCATCGGTCCTGGGTAATGAACATCCAGTTTTTTTTTGCATGAAGGGTGAGTTTTCCTCCTATGGGTGCAAGTACTTGGGCATGGCTGGGAAGGATGAAGGGCAAGTCATTGTGAACTTTTTCCATAAGGGGGTGGCTTACAACTCCGTTTTTGAGGTGGGAGCAAATTGTCTAGATCTCAGCATACGCTGAGACTGTAGTCTTTTTGGTCTGTTGCCCCTGGGTTTTGACTGAGAAGGCCTGGGAGTGACTGGAAAGGACCAGTTTTTAGAAGACCAATGCCTACTGAATCTAGGTGTCTGCACCTGTAAGAAATCTTTTGACAGTTTGCATATATTTAGCTTTTTCCTCCATCTTTTTAAGAACTTCTGCTTTTGTGCCAAACAAACATTCCTGGTTTAATGGGGCATCTAATATTTTTGCTTGGACATGGTCTGGAAAGATTTGTTCCTTTAGCCAAGCATGCCTTCTCAGTACAGACCCAGTGAAAGCAGCCCTGCAAGCCGCTTCTAAGGCATCAAAACCTCACTGCAAAGTATGTTTACTAACTTGGTTTTCAGAATGCATTAATTCTTGTAAATCTTTATTTTCTGCACAATCTGGAAGCAACAACATTTTTTGTTTAATTAGTTCCATAATATGTTGCTGGTACTTCAACATGTGAAACTGGCAATTCAAAGCCCCGATGGCAAGAGTTGCAGAGGTATAAACCTTCTTACCCCAGGTAAAGTATCAGGAGTAAGACTGGATTTCAGAAGAAATCTACAATATCCAGGACAGGGGGTATAGCTAGAAGCCTGTGCTGAGGCAAGTCTAAAAATTCCGTGCGTCTCTGTTTGGCCTGAGGACAGTCCTAGCATTTCTGGCGGAAATGCTCTCTTAAGGTATGCAAGGTTTCACCAAAAGAAAAATCCTCTGGAGGGGAGGCAGAGGGAATGGAATCCTCTGCATCCGAAACCTCAAAGGTAGAGAAGGGTATGTCCTGGTACTCAGAGGGATAAGAGTCATCGGACTAATGGTCTGTAGAATCAGAAGGTAAATCAATTCTGGGTCTCTTAGCGGGGGAAGGCTGGCTTCCCCTAATTAAAGTAATAAGGTCTTCAGCCATTCTAAGCATTTGTTTCTGTGGCATGGGAGCTTGAGCATGCACTTTGATAGTCCGTTTTCTAAGCATAGTGCAAACTCTGGGCCTGAGAAACTCTACAGTTTTAGTAAAAAACAAAGTTGTCGGTTTAAAACGAACATCAGAAGGTCGGAAAACACCCTTAGAAGCCGGTGCCTGCATAGTGGCTCCGGACCTATCCAAGGTAGGGACATCCGCAGGTTCCATAGTTGAAGAAGCATCTCGCAGCATACTGGACTCCGAATGGGTCTAAGCAGAGGCCTACGAATCTGTAGAAGTGGGTACCAGGGGCTGCAGAAGTGCCTCACTGAGTACCGGTGGATTGGTGACTAGCTTAAGGGAAGCGTAGTCTGCAGTTTTGGACCTATGCGTTCTGTCTTTATCCTTATATTTTTTCGGAAGATCGGTAGTCGGATGGCTTATCGAAGCCATTCCGGAATACAGAGAATGAGAGTAAAAGAATTTAGTGACAAAGATAGCCCAACAACGAATAGTTTGGGTGTTAAGGCACAAAACCAACATGGAGGAACCTCGTGGTCTGGGCCTTAACAGGTGACGCAGTAAGAATGAAAATCTCTGTGAGGTATTTGCTTTACACAGGCAAGACAACTGTTAACTTTTTCTGACATCGGTTAGAGCACGAAAAAAGGACCCCCAACAAGGTACTTAGCGCTTTAGAAGACTTCAGGTTTGAAACTCAAAAAATGAAAAATTACAGGTAGCTGCCGACCAGCACTTGCTAACTGCTTTGGCTCGCACGCGGCAAGGAAAGCTGATGTAATGGCATTGGCTGCCTGTTTTATACCCCTAACGTCATGGAAGAAGCGACAGCATCCGACACAGAAATACCTAGACTCTGGTATTCGGGCCAACTGAGGGCTACCTGCAGGCAGATAAACCCAGGTGTGGTGACTGCAACAGTGAAACCCAAAAAACATCTAATCAGTCCATCCATTCCTCCCCCTCATGAGGTGCTGACTTGGGCCCACAGATTGAGTTCTTCCACTTCCCTCTATCCTAGATCTCCCACAACCAACAGACATGGCTGGAGTCCCACAAACCCATTCATTCTCTGACAAAGCTCACTTGCTTCCCCATTCAATGTGAAGTATGGGTACATCCCTCTTTCCAAGACCAAGTGCTGAAGCCTGACAGTTCCCTAGGATAAACACTTCTTCTCTGGTGAAAGATGAGGGGTAGGTGATTGACATTCAGTTGATAAGGCAGGTGGATCCCCCACTCAGGGCTCCTATTCCCACTGGCAGTTCTACAGTTGCCACCTGACCTCCACGTGTGCATGCACATCTCTGTGTACACAACATCCCTGAGGTCTGCTATGTCCACAGCAGCAGTTCCTCACTAGGTCTGAGCTCCATGCCAATTGCTCACACTAGATGCCACACAAAAAGAGAGACCAGTGACACACCCCCCCATAAATGGGTGATCCTGCAGTGGCCACTCACTACCATCCTCTCCCAGCCCACTCCCTCCAGTGGCTGTGCTGTTGATCACACATGGATTGGCTAGGTCAGATGAGACATTTTATTTACTGGGGCCTAAATGATAGGTGCAGAGTTCTTGTACTTTGAACTCCTTTTTGGTGATCTCACAGTAAAGTTAGGTCTGCATTCTAGGGGGATTAGAAAGTAGCGTGGTCTCTTCTGAGCTTTTGAAGTGCTGTGGAAAACTTAAAGTGTTGCTGTGATTTGGCCAGTGGGCTATTTTGCTTGTTTGATTTTCTGTGCCCATATAAATCCATTACGTTTGCATTACACGGCTCATCATGCAGAAACAATGCGACAACTGTATCATGTTTACTGACAATCACCTAAATCTTAGAAAATAGTAATCCGCGGTGGTGCAGTGGTAACGTTGTTGCCTCACAGCAATAGATTCTCCCGTTAGATTCTCGGCTGGAGTGTGGGGAGTGCCTTCTGTGTGGAGTCTGCATATCCTCCACGTGGTTGGGTGGGCGTTCGAAAGACATGCGTAAATGGATGTGCCTTCGTTGAAGGTTGGACATCGAGCTGGCACCTCGGTGTTCGTGAAAATCTACCGCCAATCATTAGCAGACTGGAGTTCCACTGTGGTGACCGCTATCCGGGAAAAGCCGAAAGACAAACAACAACAACCTAAATCTTAGACAATCAGATACACTGGGTGATAGAGAACTATACATTGTCACTGGAAACAAGGCTTACAGTTACCAAACAGGTGCCCAGAAATGCATCACTGCATTCTATTTACCAGTCACAGTAAAGACCAAGCACAGACGCACATATGCTACGGGTCTAAAAGTAATCTATCTAAACCTCAAAGGTATCCTAAATGTAGCTATAACAGCGATCATCACCCCCCACCCAAAACATTCTACCAAAGCAACATCCACCATGACAATGTAGCTTTAGCTCATGGAGTCAAGAGAATGCAGCAAACCTATTGGCTGATAAACTTCTCTAATTTCACCCTGCTCCCCCTCAAGAGATACCCTCCATGATAATGCTCCAAGTATCAATTTGCAAACAAGTCTTCAATGTGCTCTCCAACGCAAAATGTAGTGCATCATCTATGGACCCAGATAATATTCAAGGATGTCTCCTGAATAGCATGAAATGTGACCTGCTGAGCCCTCTAACGTCACTGTCAGCCTTAGCCTCCTAACTGGCTTTGTGCCTAGCAAATGGATGATTGCAACGGTCATCCCTCTGCACAAGAGTGAGCCATCTACTCACACAGGTAACCGCAGACACACAAGTCTAACTAGTCTCATATGTAAAGCCATGAAAAGAATTATAAAGGACATTACAAATAAAGATATGGAAAACCTTCAGATACTAGAGCCAACATAGTTTGGTTTCATCAAAGGCAGATTATGTTTACTCAACCTGATGAACTTTTAGAGAAGAACAAATATTAAATGTGGATGAAATGGTACACACTGCCCATCTTGCACCTGACCATATCATTCAACACTATTCCAGGTGTGGGCATCTGCAGCAAACTCATGAAACTAGGAGTAAAGCCTTAGGTCACTCACTTGGTAGGCAACTGGTTCACAGACAGGATATAGGAAGTCAGGATGGGGGACTCAAATGGTCAGTCAGTAGTGGAGTCTCTCCTTTTTGTAAGTCAAACATATCGAAGGACTCTAGTTGACCAACTTTGTAGAGTGCAAGCTCGGCACAATCACAGAATCCCCCATGGGCACTAACTTCCTCCAAGAGGGCAGCTCATCAAAAACTAATCGGTGCCAACACCCATGGTCTAAAACTGAATGCCAAAAAATGTACAACAGTATTCTTTGGAAAGTATGTACCCCGTGGAATTACCATGTAGGGAATACATCCTTAAAAGCAGGCCAAGTGGTCAGGTATTTGGGAAAATATGTGGACAGTTTTACCTCATTGCACCTACTGCTTTAAGGAAATAATTCTGTATTGTGTAACTTATAAGAAAAGGTATGGGATCCATGTCCAAGGAGGTCATTGTTACATTGTACTAAGCCCTCAATGTGCCAATTAAGGACTTCAATGCTCCCTTCCCAGGCATATGCAACAAATGGAATACCCACAAAGGTTCCTCACAAAAAAAATACAAAGTATTAACCACACAGAATATACATAGCACCTCAAAATCTTATCTTTATGCTCAGTCTCCTACAGACTAGTGAGAGGTGATCTACGCCGGTCTTACATGGCCTCATCTGATCCAGTACTGATGGACCTGCTTTACACATACACAAGATTAACTGCATTAGAAATACCTGAAGGACCTGAAGCTCATTTACAACAGAACTAGAATATTGGAGGGACAGGTACGCGTCTCAGAGCATACCCCCTACTCTGGAACAGAAATACCTGAAGGACCTGAAGCTCATTTACAACATAACTAGAATATATTGGAGGGACAGGTACGCGTCTCAGAGCATACCCCCTACTCTGGAACAGGCTTCCCATCCATGTGAAGGAAAGCTCGTCCCCGCCCCTAGTCATATGCAATGGATAGGGAAGGCAGACATTTACCCCTGGACTGGCACGGAGGCAGCAGATAAATTCTCTGCCACTTAAGCACAACTAGATGCCCCTAGGGTATTTATCTCGTCATTCATACATGGGAAAACATGGCTAAGCTTACAAAGGTCTCCTAAGGCTGTTAGCCTAGAATCACCTGAGCCTATAAGAATGCCATCATGTAAGAATAAATTATAAATCAAACAAGAATCAAGAAAGGATAAGCGCGCTCAACGAAACAAATACAGCTTCACTACAAAGGCAAAAAGGATTTGGTGAAGGGGATAAGCTACCAAGCTAGGCTAAGCAGCTAATATTCTTTAGAGGTGAAAGCAGCTAAGCTATCGTCGGTCTCCTTTTAGTAGCAATAAAACTCAAACATTTTCTACAACCACCAAAATAAGTACATATGTGGGCAAAATAAAAGCATATTCCAATCAGTTTTTAAGTTGCAAAAAAGACAATCCCTGCATGCTCCTCTGTTGTCACTTGTGTCTAAACAACCTTGTAGTGTTGTTCACAATGTGAAAATGGAAGTTCTAGCCCTTCCATGGGACGCTCATCTTGCTAAAGCCTACCTTAATGAATTCCATGCGGACACAGCTATTACAAACACAGAAAAATAAACTCAGGAATGGAAGAAAACTGAAGAAGTCAAAAACAATTTTTTTCCCCTAAAAATAACTTAGTAATGGAAAAGGCATCAATAATTACGCTGCTCTGTAGTAGAAGCAGTAAGACACATGGTACAGAGAAAATCATATCCACTGCCTCAGAGGTTTATCTTTCTAGTTATTACATTTCCAAGTCTTAGACATATTTGAACATAAAAGCATACAATCTTGTTATTATGAATAAAACTTCCATTTGCAACCTATTATTAGATTTCTTTTTCTGAGCAGTAAAATGGATGGTTTACAGCAGCTCTTCATCCTCTCTACTCCCTGAACAGCCTTTTGAGAAATGGATGGGCACCGCCTTTGGAAAACTTGTTTCTTGTGCTGTTTTCACATGCATCTGAATTCTTCCTACTTTACCGTTTAAAAAACGCAAACACCCAAAGCTTGGAAGATTCCTAGAAAACAATGCAACTGGCACAGGAAAAGATTAACCACAGACCAAGCTATGTGTAATAAAGGGTAACTTGCGTGCATAAACTGAAATTCAATTGTGTATATACCTCACAAGTCTCAACATGACGACATTTTAACAACAGGTTCAGACACTATTTAACTGGGATGTGCTGTTTTACTCTACTCTTGTTGAAAGCTGTCAGCAGTTCCTAAGACTCAAAAGCAGCATATAATGCCACATCAGTACTAGACAGATTGTGAGTCATGTTTGAGATGTCATAAACAGACTGTTTTCAGATCACAGACATTCTCTTGACTTAAAAGAACCCAACAAACTAAAACAATGAGGAACAAGGTCACACACACACAAAAAAAAAAAAGTAAAAACTAAAAGAAAAACCCAGCAGAGCTACATTTTCCACTGTGTTAATACCTCTTGTATTATAAGTAACATGAGATATATGCAAATGGACCCTTAAGGACATCGGGTGTTTCAGCTATACAGCAGTTCTGAATACCCATTCCTTTTTTAAGTCCGTTATGGACAAATTCAGGCCAATAAAGCCAAACTCCACTAGCTGTGGACATGCATGTTTCAGCCTCTAAAACAAGAGGTTTTTAGGTGGCACACAGTGGAAAATCTAGCTTGGCTGTGTTTCTCTTTTTTTTTTTTTCCGATTTAGTTTGTTGGTTGATATAACTTGCAGACAACCTAATAGCTATGGACATCAGTTGGGTACAACCTTGTGTTTCCAAACTTTAGTTAGCTAAACAGTCCACATATACTGTGCTGAAGAGGCCATAAGAAGGCCCTTAACAGGTCATTTGCATATATCCCATGTTATGTCTAATACAAGAGGTTTTAGGGCATCACACAGTGGCAAAACTAGCTTGGCTGGGTTTTTCCTTTTAGTTTTTGACTTAAAAGAACCCAGGAAAATGCTTCTGTTTTATACACCTCTATCCAGCAGTCTCCGGTATTAGTGGGCTACTGCACCTGCACATTTGCCTTTTTCTTGGCCGGGGGGGAGTGATACAGTAGAATGTAAAATATTTCAAACAAACGTAAGTGTAACTTAAAAAGGTACTGCTACTGTTTTTAAAAAGTACAAAAATCAATGAAATATATCAGTACAAAGGGACGGGGCCTGTGTGCACTTGAGCAATGACAGATTTGCACAGTTTCATCTCTATCACCACCAGGACCAAAATGGCAAGACTTGGCCTTGCTCTTAAATTCTTCCACATTACCATAGCATCTCCACATTTCGTATAATCCTTTGTGCTCCACTCCAGATAGAGACTAAGGAGGCAGGCGTAAAAGGGGAAAAAAAACTTTTCACAAAAGCCATGCCTCCCCAACATGAAAGCACTAAGTCCACTGTTGGGAATTGTGTGCAGAGATGGTGACTGTGACATAACTGCCAATGTAGATGGGAAGTTACAGTATGCAACTATCATATAGGTTTGTTGGGCATTTCATCTCTACCATCACCAGGACAGAGACCCAGGGTAGAGCTCGTGTAACTTTCAGTAGAAAAATGGTGGCTCCCAATGTACGTCAAAATCTGCAAAGACATGGAGCATGTGGCAGCTGTACAAATATCCACTAATGCATTTCTGAGAAAAGGCTCATTAAAGTGACCACAACTCTGGTAGAGCTTGTATTTCAAGATTAAGGGTTTGTTGTACTAAAACTTAACACACAACAAAACCCAAGGATAACAGTTGTTTTACAGACTTTGGTATTCAATGTCGTAGAAAGCAAATATAAAAAGCCAGAACAGTCTTTTCTGACAGAATATATATTCCCTTTAGCTGGTGTAATCAGGGAAAACAGAAGACCAATGGATTAACTTTGGTTTTGGTGGACATTTTATGCATGTTAGAGAGGTTAGTCCTCTCAAGCACATTCTGAAAGATAATTTGCACAGGTTTGCCACACAAAGTTCAGAGCTCAAATCCTTTTGACTCAAGTGATGGACGCAATTGGAGTTTTCCATGGCAGAAATCATAAATCTACAGGGTTCGCAATTTTCAAAGGGGGTGGTGATGTAAGCTTTTCAATGACAAAGTAGAGATTCCTTGGAGGATCTGGTGACTCAGAGATGGGGGCTACAGGATACAACCCTGCCTCAGAAAGGTCTTAAACCTTGATGAAAGCCTAAGGAGACAGAGTCCTTGCCTTTCTGGCCATTAGAAATAGCTTCCAGATGGACATTAATGGAAGACAAGCTTCTAATGGAAATAACGTACAGTTGTGTACACTTACCATAAATGTAGATGTGTATTTACTGTTGCAGTCATCACATTTAGGTTATCTGCCTGCAGGTAGCCCTCAGACAGCCTGAATACCAGAGACTTCGGATTTCTGCGTCGGATGCTGTCGTTTCTTCCATGACGTCAGGGGTATAAAAACATGCAGCAGACGCCATTACATCAGTTTTTCTTGCCTCAGATGTCAGGTGCCCCCACAATAGGAAGCAATTATATGGTATGGAACATCCCCAGCACAAAGCAAATACACATGATATAATATATGCCAAACAAGGAGGAAAGGAAGTCAAAAGAAGTCAGGGGGCTGGAGGGAGGGTAACCAGGACTGCAACAGTGAAGACACTTGAACATCTTCATTCATGGTAAGTGTACACAACTGTACTATGTTCTTCATGTTTCACTGTTGCCGCACCACATTTGGGTTGATTCCCAAAGCTAAGGAAGGGTGGAGGTAGTTAGAGCATTAGGGCTAGCAATAAGGCCCTGTAAGACTGCTGTGGCAAATCCATCTCTGGATTTAGAAAGGATAGGCAGGTGGTAATACATGGTGACAGTATGTACCGAGCTCCAGGTTGCAGCTTCCAGGATGTCCCTGGTAGGGACTCCTCTGAGAAATGCAGTAGAGGTAGATGCAGCCCTGGTGGAATGTGTTCTTATCTCCTGTGGGGTCGGTTTTCCATGGTGTTTGTAGCAGAAATGGATGCAATGTGCTATCCATTTGGAAATTGTTTGCTTTGAAATGGCCTTCCCCTCTGCCCCTGCAGCAAAGCTAACTAGCAGTTGGTCAGATTTTCTGAGAGGCTTAGTCCTGTCCAAATAGAATCTAGGCTGTATATGTACGTCAAGAGAATGCAGTACCCTTTCTCCTTTATTCTGAGGATTAAGGAAAAAAGTAGGCAAATTAATGGACTGGTTTAGAGCCACACTAGACACCACCTTGGGCATAAAGGATGAATTAGTACTGAGGGAAACCATGTCCGCATGGAAGATAATGAAGGGTTCCACTGACATGAGGGGCTGCAGTTCAGACACTCTTCTTGCTGAAGTGATGGCTAGAAGTAAAGCTGTTTTCTAAGAAAGGAATTTCAATGCTGCTGTAGCAGCTGGTTCAAAGGGGGGAAGAGTGAGTTTTTCCAATACAAAGTCAAGGTCCCAGGCTGGAGTGGGTGCTCTCCTGGGGGGGGGGGGGGTCTTACATTTCTGGCCCCTCTAAGGAATTGTTTTAGCAGGGGATGAGAGAAGAGGGGTGGCTCGGTATAATGTGCTGATATGGCAGAGGCATGAATCTTAATTGAGGAGAAAGACAGGCTCTTGTGGACCATTTCTGTTAAATCTAGAATATGAGGCAAGCTGGGAACCGTTGTGGCCATCCCCTGAGCCTGGTATCTTTTCCACTTTTCTGAATTGGATTTTCTAGTACTAGGCCTCCTTGCCTCAAGAATGACATACAGTACCTGCTTACTGAGGGGTTGCTGGAGGTGAGCTCAGGGAATTAAGCCAGGCTGCAAGGTTCAGGGTTTGAAGCTGAGGGTGCAGAATCTGGCCTGCCTGCTGGGACAGAAGGGAAGAGGTCTGAGGCAGATGCCAAGGTTGTAGCACTGTCAGACTGCACAAAATGGGGTACCAGTGCTGGCATGGCCAATCTGGTGCAATCACTATTGTCCTTGGCTTGCCCTGTTTGATCTTTAGTAGAACTTTCGAGAGGAGAAGCAGGGGGGTAAAGGCATAAACTGAGAAGCTTTCCCAGGTGAAGGACAGGGCATCCACTTTCCAAGCTTGACTGTGGGGAGTTCTGGTCCAGAATTTGTTCAATTGGTAGTTCTGAGGGGAGGCAAACAGGTCTACCTCTGGTGTCCTCCATTTTTTCCTCAAGAGCTTGAATATTTTGGGTTCCAGTTTCCATTCGTGTGGGTCCATGAGATTTCTGCTCAAGTCGTCTGCCAGTGAATTTAGTTTGCCTGGCAGGAATTGAGCTTGTAGGTTCACTTGGTAGCTTAAGGCTGTGTTCCACAGAGCCATGGCTAGTCTGCACAGTGGGTAGGAATGGGTTCCCCCCTGCTTGTTTATCTACTGCATAACTGTGGTGTTGTCCGTCTTTACCAATAGTTGTCCTGGAAGAATAAGGTCTTTGAAGGCCGTCAGAGCATTCTGTACAGCTAACATTTCTTTTTGATTGATATGCAGGTGCATCTGTTTTGGGTTCCATTTGCCCTGAATGCACTGCCCTGTCATGTGAGCCCCCCATGCATAGTCTGATGCATCTGTTAGGGTTTGGGCAGCAGGGGGTAGAGTGAAACGAAGTCCCTTGTTGTGGTTGAAGGCCTCTGCCCACCAAAGGAACTAAGCCCTTAGACAAGGAATGATAGGAATCATTGTTTCCAGGTCCTGAGATTGTTGACATCATAGACCTTTTAGATACCACTGAAGTTTCCTCATATGCAGTCTTGCATATGGAATTAACAGAATGCAAGAGACCATGAACCCCAGGGCTTGCAGGATTTTCCTTGCAGATAGCTGGGTTTTGCTGGGTTTTTGTGGCCAGTAGTTTGAAGTAAGTTGTCAAATGAACTTGTTTCTCTGGAGTGAGGAATGCCATCTGGGAAGTTGCGTTCAAGCTTGCTCCCAGGAATAAAATCTGTTGACAGGGTAATAGGTGTGATTTCTTCTCATTGATGGTGTACCCCAGTGAAGTTAGAAGTCTCTTTACAAATGCAAGGTGTTGTAATAGCAAGTCCTGACTCTCTGCCTGAATCAGGCATTCGTCCAAGTATTAGTAAATTTGAATATTTCTCTGCCTACAAAATGCAATGGCTAGAGCTAGGCACTTTGTGAATACCCTGGGTGCAGTAGATAAGCCAAAAGGGAAGTGCAGAGAACTGATAGCGCATGGAGCCTGCCCTGAAGAGTAGGTATTTTCTGCAGGATTCCCTTATTGGGATGTGCAGGTAAGCTTCTTTTAAGTCTAGAGTTGCCAGCCAGGCATCCTTGGCTAAGCATAGGAAGAAGCTGTTGAAAAGTTAGCATTTTGAATTTTGGAACCACCAGAAAGGGGTTGAGAATAGAAAAGGACCAGGATAGGACGCCAGGAGTTTTTTTTTCTGGGAACCAAGAATAGTCGAATAAAAACCTTGTCCCCTTCGTTCTGCTGGGACAGGTTGAATAGTCCTGATACTAAGGAGAGAGAGAGCACATGTTTTTGAGCCTCCAACCTCTGGTTTGGGGGGGGGGGGGGAGTCTGGCCATCCACTTGGGGTTGGCAGTGATTGGAAGTGGAATCTGTATCCTAGGGAAACTATGTTTAAAACCCATTTGTCTTGGGTAATGAGTTCTCAGTTTTTTGCATGCAGGGCGAACTTTCCTCCTAAGGGTGCAAGTAGTTGAGCAAGGCTTGGAAGAGTTAAGGATAAGTCATTGTGCCGTTTTTTCCATGGGGGGTGGCTTACTATTCCCTGCTTTGGAAGTGGGGGCCCCCCACTGCTTAGATCTGTGCATAGCCTGAGACTGAAGACTTGGTGGTCTGCTGCTCCTGGGTTTGGACTGAAGGCCTGGAAGGGACTGGAAAGGACCAGTTATTTGAAGGCCACTGCCTACTGAATCTAGGTGGCTGTACTTGTAAGAAATCTTTAACAGTTTGCATACATTTCGCTTTTTCCTCCATCCTTTGAGGACTTATTCTGCTTTGTTGCCAAAAAGGCACTCTTGGTTTAAGGGAGCATCCAGTAATTTAGCTTTAACATGATCTGGCAAGTTTTGCTCCTTAAGCCAAGAATGCCTTCTAAGTACAGACCCAGTGACAGCAGCCCTGCAAGATGCTTCTAAAGCATCAAAACCACATTGCAAAGTATGTTTACCTACTTTGTCAGCAGAATGCATTAACTCTTGTAAAGCTTTGTGCTCAGCAGTCAGGAATCAACATAATTTTCTGTTTAATTAATCCCATAATATGCTGCCGATACTTTAACATATGAAACTGGCAATTTAAAACCCTAATGGCCAAAGTAGCAGACGTATATACGTTCTTACCCATCTGTCTAAAGCTCTAGAATCCCTATCAGAAGGGGTAGGTGTTTTGGCAACAGTAGCCTTAATGCCTTTTGGTCCTTGGGAAATAGTCACTGGATCCACAGTACGATTCTCGAAAAGGAATTTGAGAGAGAGTCAGGTACTCTGTAGTACCGGTCAGGTTTCCTGGGAGCTGGAGGCAAAGTGTCTGCGGTAAGGTTGGATTCCAAGAAAACATCTACAATATCCAGAACAGGAGGGATAGCTAGAGGCCTGTGTTGAGGCAGGTTTAAAAATTCCCCAAGTCTCTTTTTGGACTGAGAATAGTCCTGGCTTTCCCAGCGGAAATGCTCTCCAAGGGTACACAAGGTTTCACCAAAACAAAAATGTTCTGAAGGGGAAGCAGAGGGAATGGAATCCTCTGCATCAGAATCCTCATAAGTAGTTATGGGTAAATCCTGGTAGTCAGAAGGAACAGAGATATCAGATTCCTGATCAGAAGAATCAAAGAAAATCAGTTCTAGGTCTCTTAGAGGGGGAAGGCTAGCTTCCCCTAATTAAGGTAATAAGGTCTTCAGCCACTCTAATCATTTGTTTTTAAGGCATATGGGCCTGAGAATGTGCATTGTTGGTCAGTTTTCTAGGCTTAGTGCGAGCTTTAGGCCTGAGGAATTCGATATTCTTAGCTTGAAACAAAGTCATCGGTTTAATATGAAAATTGGTACGCCTGAATACACCCTCAGAAGCTGGTGCCTGCACAGCGGCTCCGGACCCATCCAAGGTAGAGACACCCGCAGGTTTCACAGTCGAAGAATCATCTCAGACTCCGAATGGGTCTCAGTAGAGGCCTGCGAATCTGTAGTAGCAAGCATCAGGGGCTGCAAAAGCACCTCACTGAGTACTGGTGGACTGGTGACTAGCTTAACGGAAGCGTAGTCGGCAGTTTTGGACCTAAGCAATCCGTCTCTGTCTTTATCCTTATGTTTTTTAGGAAGATCGGTAGTCGGATGGTTTAATGAAGCCATTTCGGAGTACGGAGCTAGAGAACAAAAGTATTTAGCTACAAAAATAGCCCAATGATGAACAGTTCAGGCATTGAACAAGGCACAAAACCCGAGAGTGAGGGACGTTGTAGTCTGGGCCTAAACAGGTGACGCAGTAAGAATGAAAATCTCTGTGGAGGTATTTGCTTTCCACAAGCAAGACAATTGTTAATTTTTTTCTGACATCGGTTAGAGCAAGAAAAAAGGATCCCCAACAGTGTACTTATATTTTTGAAGACTTCAGGTCTGAAACTCGAAAATGAAAATTTCAGGAGTCGGCCAACCGGCACTTGTGAACTGCTTCTGCTTCGGGCACCGCACGGCAAGAAAGACTGATGCAATGGTGTCAGCTGCATGTTTTATACCCCTGACGACCTGATGTCATGGAAAAAGCGACAGCATCCGGCACAGAAATTCGAAGGCTCTGGTATTCAGGCCGGCTGAGGGCTACCTGCAGGCAGATAACCCAAATGTGATGATGGCAACAGTGAAACACGAAGAACATCATTCTTAAGATACCAGAAACATGAAGGCAGTATGTACCCATATCAGTAACCTAAAGGCAGAAATGGGCCCAGGTGTTGTAAAAAAATCTTTCTTGAGCCAGGTCTTTGGCCATTAAGTAAGAATCTCCACTACCTTCTTAGTATAGGATTCCTGGCCTTCACTGGAAGTGGAAACACTAGGCATTTAATCAGAGTGAATGAAGGTTTAGTTGAAGCTTGCAGAAGGGCTGATAGCAAACTCTACAAAGGCTTCAAGTGAAGAGATGTCCATGAGAAGAGGCCAAAGAAAGTCAAGTACAGTTGTAAGATAATTTACCAAACATTAGATGCTCAAACAGATTGTTGCAGGCTGAGAAAGGGATTAATACTGTAAATCATGAAGAAGCTTTCTGAGCTTAAGAGGAGGAAATGAGGAAGTCATCCAAACATGGATTAGATGTGGATACCTCAGAGCCTGCAGAATTCTATGATAGGGGATAGACATTTATGAAAACTCGGTGTTGTGGAAAACTCGTAAGGTACAGCAGTAAATTTAACATGATATCCCAAAATATTGAGTCTCAACATTTTTCTGCAGTCTGAATGAATATTAATATGTAGCCATCCTTCAGATCCAACGTAACCATGACAGTTTATAGAAAGATTGAGAAGAGACTGGAGAATTGTCATCCTGAAGTTTGGAACTTAAGTGTGCAGACTGAACAAGTCCAAAAATTGGGTCTCCAAGTTCCTCTCTCTCTCAGGACAAAGGAAAACCTGGATATGAACACTTTTCCTTTTGATGGTGAGGGACAGGTTTTACGGTACCCTGATGGAAGAGTTTGGAAAGGATTGAAAGTACCAGATGTTTTTGGCTTGAGGTGACCAGAGGAATTTCCAAAGGAAACCGAGGGGAAATTCCACTGAAGTTTGTATCCACTCTTTATGCTGTCAAACTTGAGCATCAGATGTTTTTATTCTCTAAAACAGAGGTGAGAAGAAAGTCTTCTAGACAGGTTGGGAGGGGAAGGTGAAGTTTGGGATGGGGGGGGGAGGAGGAAGAAGACAATCAGAAAACGGGACCATTATCTAAAAAGTAAACTTTAGACCCTTTGAAATCAAGACTTGGGCTTTCCCTGTCAGTAGTCCACTGAATGATTCTTTTGTAATACCTGGTTTAAGTTACCATGAACAATGTTGATGCCATTACACTGTAATGCTCTGAAGCAATGAACAGAATCATTGTGAATCGGCTACGCTATAGTTGTTCAAGAGGAGGAAATCTTGTCTGATAGAAGGAAGGTTCTATGACAGTGATCAACAGCATGGGCAGCTGCTGGGATTTCACAAGATGTGTCACTATGTTTAAGGACTGAATCATCTGAAGAACTAAATCATGGTCAAAAATGATTCTCAGAGAGACTGCTAAGAACCAGCTGTCGACAAATATAAGACCCTGGAGTCCTGCAGTCTAAAAAATCACTTACCACAGACATGCATTTGGTTCAAACCCTAACTAGCTGTGGTGAAACTGAATGTAAATGTCCAGAACTGAAAATTGCTGTCTCCTATTCAGAGGGGAAGGAAGTTCCTGGATATCCATAGAACACACCTGGTCTCCATCAGACAGAGAAAGGTGGAATACACCATTACCATAGGAAACGTCTCGTTGGCTACATATTTAGTTGAGGTCACTCATATCAATGACTGACATGATGTCCACAAATTTCTTTGGAAAGCACAAAAAACCTTAGGTCAAAGCCTAACCTATTTTGGTCTAGTGGGAGCTCTTGGACAGCTCCTTATGTAAGCAGGCTCTGTGCCCCTCATTCCGTTCTTGTCTTTTGACAGATTGATATATCCAGGAGGGTTGAGTTGTATAGTATAGCGAATGTGATGGATGTGATATTACCCACCTGACATGTGTCAGTCAAGCTAGTTGGTCAAATAGAGACAGGTTTCTGAATGCTTCTAGAACAACTAGACAAGGCTTCATGGGGCAGACTACTGCCCATTTGGAAGGAGAACATCTGCTTCCTCTATCTCCACTGTGGAAGCAATCATTCTGAAATCCACTGTAAAATCTGTAGGCATTGCCAAATAATTTGCCTTGTATAACCCCCACCCCAAACATTTATTAGGGTCATGGATGAAAAATGTCCTTGTGGTCTAGTCCCCATCAGCTTAAAAGAAATACTTAAAAAAAAAAAAAAAAAAAAAAAAAAAAAAAAAAAAAGCAAATACACTACTTCAGTCCAGTGTTCCCCATTATCACATTTTTGCTCTTCATATACCTTGCAACTGTTTTTAATTTACACAACTTCACTGGTTTTCTGTTAATTTACGGAGGATTAGAGTCAGTCCATGCTGTCAGACAGTTTCATTTTCATAGTTACTGTCTGTAAAATGCAAGTTGATGCAAAAACTGTTCTAGTAATTTAACTTGTGAATTGTGTTAACAAAAAAATGTTCCTGGTTTTCTAAACCTTTGCTCCTTTTCAAAATTTCTTCAGTAAAAAAAAAAAGTTTTAGAGGTATGGTATCATATAACCTATACGTTTAGCTTCCTGCATTTGGGGACATCCCCGATTTTGGCTCAAATGCTTCCTCTTCCACTCTTAAAAGAAAAAGTAATCCAAGTTAAAATTATTTTACTTCAAAAATGGGCAATAATGGAGAAAACTGGGCTGAACGCAACTCGTGTTCATATTCATAGATGTGAGTTACAAACAGTCCAGTGTTCTCCATTAATCACCACCAGTTCTGTCTGACCCCAATTCTTTTACATGGGTCTGTTGTGTTGGCACTTGATATAAAATCTAAACTGCTGGGAACACCTTAACCAAAGTTGATGTGGTTTCTCCCAGTTCTACAACAACAAATTCAGAGGTGCATGAAACATCACCTTAACTTTTGGGCAGCATGTTGCTCCTTTTCTATTGCTTTTCCAATTGTTTTTATCTTTTGTTCAAAAAGTAAGAGTATATGGTCCACTCATAAAAAAGCTGTGGGGGTTGTCAGCAAGTTTGGTGAGATGGGAGATGGACACAGCAACAAAGCCTTGTGCTTGATGGTCCTGCTGAACTATTCACTGTGCTGTGGGCAAGGCATGCAGTCTGGTAATGCTCAGTGATCCAAGGTTTCTCAGCTGGAACTGTGGTCTAGTTTTCAAGCTAGAGTAAGGAAACATTTACAGAGCCAGAACAACTTCACCTGCTAGTTCTGGAACCTCAGCTTATGTACCATGTGGTTTAACACAATCAGGATAAAAGTGGTGGACAAAAATCCATACTTCCAAGACAGTCCTTTTCACATGACACATTGTTCAAAGCACAGAAAATTTTATCCTGTGGTTTGATGCAATTACACCACGTCAGCAGAAACAATGTCATCCAAAAACAGGTTCTGCAACCAAGCATTTTCCAGGACTAGCTGAACCATCTCATCAGCTAGTGAACCACTACCAACAGCACACACCCCTACAACTGCTTCCATATTGGGGCATTCTAGCAAGGTCTCAGGGGTTACACTGATATCTACTCCAAAGGAGGACCATACTTAGGAGTCTCCAATACAGCGCAGTCTTCGATTTGTCAGGCCTCCCTGAATACAGGCACCACAATAACCTAGCTTCTGTCATGCAATATGAACACAGAGATGCCTCATCTTAAACATGGTGGGAGAGGACTATGAAAACAGCAACAAGCAAAGACAAAAAAATGCACCGAAAAGAGGTTTATGAAGTCTACAGGTCATGCCCCTCATTGCCTCCTCATGTAGAGAGACTCCCCCCAACCTGGAGTCATCCAGGGGTGTTCCCATTACCCTCTTGCACCTTAGTTTAATGCATGATCTCAAAAGGTGGCAGGTCCAAGGACATAAGAACCAGAGACACTAGACAATCAAGCTGACACTTTCAACACCTCTCTTTCCGGTTGTGCAAGACAGATGGCTAAAATAACAGGCGAAAACATGCCTCTTGTAAAGGACAAAACTGCTGCACATACTGGTGTTAATAACAGCATATGCAGAACAGTCTCCAGGGTGGTTTGTTAAAGCCCAGCTGACAGACACCGAAACCCACCCCAGCCAATGTTGTGGCCAACAGCACAGACCCCGCAACTGCTGAGTCGTCTAACAGGGCCACGACACTGCCTACCCCTCGGTCCAATGTTGGGAGTGTCAACTGTGAGGCTGACCTAAAAGTCTTAATGTTACTGGTTCTTAAACCATCACCAGCATCTGTATCAGTACTACTGATACTGTTTGCATGGTCAGCATCAAATGTGCGACCCATCAGTTCCAGTCCCAAGATGGAGATCTTAGTCGACGTAAACACTTCTACTGCCACCATTTCTTCCAGATGGTGAAATTTCAACCAAACTGGGACCACAACTTATATGGATGCTGATGAAGAGACCTGTGAAGGCCTATCAGAGAAGCTCAATAACGAATAGCCTCAATCTGCTCTAGAAACAAAGAGGGATGAGAAAAACCTTTTGCTAGACATAGATGAAAGCCTCCATCATCTCATAGTTAAGCTAATAGTAGCAATTGAACTGGACTATGTGACAGAACCTGTAGAGGACAGAGTCTATGATATAAAACTTTTGCTTACTTCCACATCAAAAAGTGGAGAGACAATCAGTACTTTGCCAGAAGGCTTTGCATGCTTCTAGCAGTAAATTGCACCACAACAAATGAGACCACAAAGTAATCAAGAAGGATTACAAACCATACTGAAGACAACTTAATGGTACAACCCCCCCCCCCCCCCAAAAAAAAAAAAAAAGACATTATTACAGTGCATCTCTCTTGATGGCAGGATGAGTTCTTGTAATAATAACATCAGAAGCATTTACTCAACTAAACTCCTTCATTAAGGAAACGTCTTGTCTGCTACTTGCTCGCCTTGCTAGCAGACTCCCTTACAGCAATAATTCTCCAACATTGACTTGCATGCTATAACAAAGCCTTCTCAAAGCCCCCAAACATTAATTTTTCCCCTTTTATCACAGTGCAACTTTTTGAAACTAACCAATAGTCTCTCTGTACCATCTACGCTAGGAAAGACATTTGTCATTTATCTTGATTGCTGTTATTTTCTCACTTACATAAAATGCCTTAGCAGCAGGTCTTATTCTAACATGTGTAGTTTAAAGTTAATGCACTACAGGTACATTCATTGGGGTATATTAGACTAATGACCACGAAGGCCTTTTTAAGCCTAGCCATGCATCCCAAATCTCTTACAAGTTCTGGTACCCTTGGGAGTGTAAACAGGGTCTTGGGAGATGAAACATTCAAAGGTTGCTAGAGACCATTAAAGAAAGTGCCAAACCAGCGAATTTCTTGTTTCCTATCCAGCTGTCCAAATTACACTTGAATTGGGTTAGGGAAGAACTACACTTCACATGGATGAGGAGCCTGTTCCAGAGAAGGGGTAGTCTCCTAGATGCATACCTATTTCCAGCAGGTCCTATTTTTATCACAGGTAGGGTTCTTAAGCCTTTATAACTAGAAATTCTGGTGCCGTTTCGTAGATATGCGAAGATTGTGGTCTGAAGATAACTACTTTTTTATCATGTTTATTCTTAAAGGTAGCTGTATTTAAAATGACTTGTATAAATTTTTTTTTTTGCTATATTTAGTTGGGTCATGGATGAAAAAAAAAAGTACCCATGTGGTCTACTGCCTCCCAGCTTAAAACAAATGCTAAAATGTAGTGCTCTTGTTGGCTCGGTGAAGTGTGATTTACTACGACTCAGAATACAAAACAAACAGAGTAGGTCAAGCCAGCTCTATACTGACTCCAATTCTTCCACATGGATCGGTTTTGTGCTGGCACTTTCTGGAGATAAGATTACATTTAGATGGGTGAGGGGCAGGGATTAAAATAAATGACTGTTCAGAAAAGTTGTGGACACCCATTGCTTTTCTAAATTTAGCAGCACGAGTGGAGAAGTCTCAAAGAGTGAGACACTGCATGCCAGCTGCACTCACCCTGCCCTCGAGTACTTGGTTGCTGCATTAAGCACATTCAAAGGTTTTGTGACCTTTTTAATTTTTCTCTGCTTTGCCTAATACACCAAATAGTTAATACCATGGTAACTATATACAAGAAAATTAGAAACATTTACATTTCCAGGAGTGTCTGCACAGAAGTGAGAAGAGGAGACCTGAAAACCCTCATTTAAAAGCACTACATTCAGATATTTATGCGGTACTAATCTTTGCTTGATCCCAAAAATGTCAGAATGGGGGCTGCTAAAAGTACAGAGGACTTTCTCCCACACTGCACTCTCTTCACTGAGTTTTTGTCATTCCTTTTACATCAGATTCAGGTTAAGCCCATTCATTTAGAATGTTATAAGCAGCAGTTCACTACACTGAATGTCCATCAGTAACGGTCAGGTTTTCAGTCATCCAGTAGTCTTACATGGCTCAATTTTAAGGTTTAGATAGTGATTGAATGGTCCGGGAGTAAACAAAACATTGCTTGGTTAAAAATCTTCTCTTCTGTACCCTGTCAGAGGTGTCATTTTTGTTATGATCATCTAGGTCAGCTGACTAGTATTTGTAGAGTTAGCCTACAGACAAAAGACTCCACAGGTTTAGGGTGCTGGAACAGAGAAAGGAGTAAAGGTTATAAAGATGCTTTGTTTTGTACGCTATGCCTGGGCCAAAAATATTAAAACTCACTGGACAATATGCAAGCCCCAGGGAGAAGATATACTTATGCAAACTCACTGTGCATGGAACAAATTGAACAGGCTTCTTGTTGAAAGTGGAAAGAGCACACCTTCCATTCAAGACTAGAAGACTGTGCATAAAGGAGACTACACATACAAAAATCTTAAACTGCATTATTTTAGAGTACATTCCCCATGGTTTGGCAATCATGGAATTAATAGCTAGGGTGAGGATACTGGGGGGGGGGGCACTAATGGCAGGACACAGTTTTGAGATTCAGGTTTTTTTTTTTTTTTTTGTAGTTTAGGAACCCAAAGTTACAGGTCTTCAATTATAACAGGGAACAAGAGGAATTCATTGAGATACCATACAAATCAAGAATCATCCAATCTACCTAGAGATGCAACAGGTAGCATACCAAACTTTGGTGCAGAAGGCTGTGGTTTCTATCCCATCAGGAAGATCGATTGCCAATACTGAAGAGCAGCATAAGGGGGGGGGGTGCTGCACTCCTTGAGTTGTGCCCTCTTTCAGATGAGATGTTAAACTGAGATCCCATCTGCTTGAGTTGGTGGATTTAAAAGATTCCATGGCACCTACCAAAAAGTATAGGGGAAGTTCCTCAGATTCCCTGGCCAAATATCCCCTAGTAGTAGTATAAATATCTTTGGTCTCCAAGAGAGGCCACTAGCCTAGTGGAACAAAATTGATCAACAAGGGAGTTAAAAGCATAATAAAGAGCCTTTACTATTTACATGTGGTGCACCAGCCATCAGTCTACAAGGGCAGGAAATGCACTGTTTGATGAGGAAAAGTATATTTACAGTCCGTGTACTCAAACTTCCCCTACAAAGGGCATACGAAATCTTAGCATAAAACAATAAGGAGTCTGAGTACAGCAGAGATACGACCACTGAAGAAAAACTGCTACAACTGGCAAAAAATGTTAACAGAACACCTGTAAGAAACTTTACTGTTCTGTAATTTGTAAAACAGAATGTTAATTTCCCCCCATACTTTTCTGCACAAGTTGAGTCATGCTGGAAAGTGGGCCATGGACCAGTGGTTGAAACATTTACCAACATTTCTCCAGCTGCAGAAGTTAAAAGTGAATTCACTGTCATACTTGCCCTAATGCAACTGTATCTTTCTAACCCCCTTTAGCAAACACTTTAGGGATGCTGGAAATAAATACCCGCTCTCATCTTTGGAGCCTCAGGGCCACAGCATGCCACATGAAGTCACAGTAGTAACAGAATAACTACAAAGGCCCAATAGATGTAGTCATTTCAGCATCTGCAACAGATTCAGGACATGCACGGTTGCAGAGAAGTATCCTGAATAACGGCACTATGGCACACATGCCACACCTACTTGAAGTTGCTGTCAAAAATATATACTTGGAAAATTCTTTGAGCGTTATTTATGTTCATACACTCCTGCAAGAAGAAAGTTAACCAAAGCAGAAAATGAAGTAACCATGCCTGGACCCATGTACTTTCATATTTTGCTCCTGGCCTTTAAAATACCACTTCAAATGACTCATGTCAACGTAACAGTTAACTTGAAAGCACATGGATGCCATTAAAGGCTATTCATAGAAAATTCACAATGGCAACAGCAAACGTAACTTCAAATATCTCCTCATATAGCAGGATGTCCTTACAGACTGTTAAATGACAAGACACCTCACGATAGCAGCATGCAGCACAAACCTTGGGGCGGGTATACTTTATAGGACATACTGTATGCAGTCAATTTATGATAATATATACAAATCTAGTATTGTAATAAGAGTCTTTACTATCTGGTTATGGGCACAACCAAGCAGTTCATGTAGTTAGACTTCCCATTCTTTGCGCACACTGCTCCATTACAGGCACTTTGAAAACTTGCCATGCACCTTCATTTGTAGATCCCATTTACTCCATATCTTGCTCATGCAACAACTCGTTTCTATCTTAGTCAAAAAAATTAGGTTTCTACCACCTACATATCTTTTTGTGTCTTCAACCTAATTCTGTTGCCTTTAGGAGCAGAGATGCTAACTGCACACATGAACCAGACTGAAGCCCTTTTGCTATCTGTCCCAATGCACAGTCAGCATAGATGAACAAGCAACATGTATAGCAGAAGTGCAGGCTTGCTTGCTTGCTGTTTACCTTGCATACCTGGTGTTTCCAGCTGGTATGTGCATGCAATCTTTTCATGTAGATTACATTCTACAGTGATCGAAAACCCAGTTATAAGACAAGCAGCTAACACAGGGGCTGACTCACAAGACAACTAAATAGGCATTAAAGAAAGTTTGCACACAAAGAGAGTTCATAGATATTTAAAAAGACCGCCCAAAAAAAACCTTCACCAACAACTCCCTAAGATTACAGTTCATGGGTATCACTGTCTGGCATACAAAGCATCCTCCAACACTGGAGCAGTAAATTAAGGAGGGCTGCTGGAGTGGAGAGCTGCACAAACACTTGACAAGTGAAGCAAAGCAACTGACTTTAATGACAAACAGGTGTGAAGAAGAAGAGACTAGCAAGGCCTCATCATTACTGGAGGGAAGAAGTCAGTGGCGAGCATATCCAAGAGCAAGGTGTGTGTGTGTAAAGGCTGTCAGGGACTCTGAGTACTGCTGAGATAAGAGGACAGTTGCCAGAGAACTCCAATATGGGGATGCACAAGCCAGTGCATTTCTTTGTGCCGGTCCCAAGCCCGGATAAATGGGGAGGGTTGCGTCAGGAAGAGCATCCGGCAAATTTTGCCAAATCATACATGCAGACAAAAGTACACATATACATACCAGATCTGTCGAGGCCTGGGTTAACAACGACCGCCACCAGTACTGTTGGCCAACAGGGTGCTGGCAGAAGTTGGGCTACTGCTGGCCGAAGGAGAAGAGGCGGAAGGCATGGCCGAAGGCAGGTAAAGGCTAGGACTGCGATAGTGAGGGTCAGAACTTTGAATGTTGGCAGTATGACTGGTATAGGGAGAGAGCTAGCCGATATGATGGACCGAAGGAAGGTTGGTATACTGTGTGTGCAAGAGACCAAATGCAAGGGGAGCAAGGCTAGGTGTATCGGAGGCAGGTTCAAATTTTTTTATCATGGTGTGGATAGGAGGAGAAATGGCATAGGCATTATCCTGAAGAAACAGTTTGCTAAGAGTGTTTTGGAGGTGAAGAGAGGGTCAGACAGAGTGATGTTTATGAAGCTGGAAATTGATGGCTTAATGATAAATGTTGTTGATGCATATGCTCCACAAGCTGGGTGTGCGATGGATGAGAAAGAAAAATTTTGGAGTGAGTTGGATGAAGTGGTGATGACTGCACCCAAGGGTGAGAGAGTGGTGATTGGAGCAGATTTCAATGGGCATGTTGGTGAAGGGAACAGAGGGGATGAGGAAGTAATGGGTAAGTATGGTGTTAAGCAAAGGAATGCAGAAGGTCAGATGGTAGCGGATTTTGCGAAAAGGATAGACATGGCGGAGTTGAATACTTATTTTAACAAGAGGGAGGAGCATAGGGTGACATAAAAGAGTGGAGGAAGATACACACAGGTGGATTATATCTTATGTAGAAGGGCCAGTCTGAAGGAGATTGGAGACTGTAAAGTGGTGGAAGGGGAAACTGTAGTTAGGCAGCATAGGATGGTGGTTTGTAGGATGACACTGGTGATCAAGAAGAGGAGGATGAGTGTGAGGGCAGCACCAAGGATCAAATGTTGGAAATTGAAAAATGGTAATTGTGAGGTGATGTTCAGGGAAGAGTTAAGACAGGCACTGGGTGGCAGTGAAGAGTTACCGAATAGCTGGGTAACTACAGCAGAGCTAGTAAGAGAGATGGCTAGAAGGGTGCTTGGTGTGACATCTGGAAAGAGGAAGGAGGACAAGGAGACCTGGTGGGGGAATGAAGAATTACAGGAGAGGATACAGAGAAAGAGGTTGGCGAAGAAGAAGTGGGATTGTCAGAGAGATGAAGAAAGTAGACAAGAGTATAAGGAGATGAGGTGCATGGCAAAGAGATAGGTGGCGAAGGCTAAGGATAAGGCATATGACGAGTTGTATAAAAGGGTGGACACTAAGAAGGGAGAAAAGGACCTGTACAGATTGGCTAGACAGAGGGACCGACCTAGTAAAGATGTGCAGCAGTTAAGTGTGATAAAGGATAATGAGGGAAACGTACTCACAAGCGAGGAGAGAGTGTGTTGAGCAGATGGAAAGAGTATTTTGAGGGGCTGATGAATGAAGAGAATGAGGGAGAGAAGGTTGGATTGATGTGCGGATAGTGAATCATGAAGTGCAGTGGATTAGCAAGGAGGAAGTAAGGATAGCTATGAAGAGGATGAAGCACAGAAAGGATGTTGGTCCAGATGACATACCTGTGGAAGCATGTAGGAGTTTAGGTGAAATGACACTGGAGTTTTTAACTAGATTGTTTAATGAAATCTTGGAAAGTGAGAGGATGCCAGAGGAATGGAGAAAAAGTGTTTTGGTACCGATTTTTAAGAATAAGGGTGATGTGCAAAGCTGTAGTAACTACAGAGGGATTAAATTGACCAGTCACAGCATGAAGGTATGGAAAAGAGTAGTGGAAGCTAGGTTAAGAAGGGAGGTGATGATTAGTGATCAGCAGTATGGTTTCATGCCAGGAAACAGCACTACAGATGTGATGTTTGCTTTGAGAGTGTTGATGGAGAAGTACAGAGAATGTCAGAAGGAGTTGCAGTGTGTCTTTGTGGATTTAGAGAAAGCATTAGACAGGGTGCCTAGAGAGGAGTCGTGGTATTGTACGAGGAAGAAGGGAGCGTCAAAGAAATATGTAAGAATGGTACAGGATATGTACGACGGTAGAGTGACAGCAGTGAAGTCTGCGGTGGGAGTGACGGAGGAGTTTAAGGTGGAGGTGGGATTACATCAAGGTTCAGCTCTGTTTAAAGTGTGTTAAAGCTTATGGGATAGAGTTTGGCTTTGTCTAACCAAAACTTAAGGGCTTCCAATCCAGCCCAATGTGGTATGTTGGTGTACAGAGCCTTAACATCCAGGGTGCAGAGTAGCCAATCAGGTTCTAGTCGATTGTCAGCAATAATGTGTAAAAATTATGTGGTATCCTGTATTCTGGCACGAATCAGGCTTAGTAGTGGTTTAAGATACAATGCGAGGAACCTCAGATAGTGGTTCCATCAATGAACCCATCCCAGATACAATAGGTCTTCCAGGAGGTTTGTTAAGGCATTTGTGTATCTTGGGTATCAGGTATAATGTTTGTTTTTGTGCATCTTGGACCGTCAGATGTGTCTTCACTGTATCGGATATGATACCCTCTGAAACTGCAAGGTCCAAAAAATTATCAATTTCCCACTTAAAATTAGGAGTGGGGTCAATAGGCATTCCATGTGAACAGTCATTTTTTTCACATTTTAAAAGGGTCTGCTCGGCTGGAGCAATATACCATCAATTAACCATGACAGGTGACAAATTATGGGGTACCTACCAATGTGGTCACTGTTCATCATGTCCATATATTTTTACATCAAAACATTTTACCAGTAAAAACACTGACAGGATTTTTGACATGAAATTCTTTGGCAACTGTAACAGTGATTGGATGGTATACCTTGCAACATGTATATGTGGCTCATTTTATGTTGGACAGACATCACGACCACTCCGATTACGCATTTCAGGAGCACAGTAGCGACATACGAACCAAGAGGGAGACCAATGCCCTATTTAGACATTGTATACAACACAACTCAGCCAGATTCCAGTTCAGCATCACAGACAGAATTCTTGGAGATAGATCCAATAAACAAGGATGGCATTCTATTCTCACTAAAAAAAAAAAAAGAGAGAGAGAGAAGTATTGGATCATTAAACTGGATGCTTTGTTTTCACCTGGTTTAAATGATCATTTATAACAACATTATATGTTTATTTTAATTTTTACTAATTTAATTTTTGCTAATTTCAATGGACAGTAACTGTGTGGTTGATTTATTGTATAACTTTTATATTCTCTTTTTATTTTCCATAGAGGAAACAATTTGAATGTTGGGAAGATCACTTTGGGAAGAATCCTATTGGATGGCTCATGCTATATATATATATATATATATATATATATATATATATATATATATGTGTGTGTGTGTGTGTGTGTGTCACTGCTTATTCACTGTTACTTTCATTTCCTCACTGAGGAAAGCCTGTTGGCTGAAACCGGTCTGGGTTGTTGGTTATATTAAATAAATACTTATGTATGTAACTTAATAGCCTTATTTTGTTGATTTACACTGCATTTGGTGCTGGCAGTTTTGTCTACTTATGCTGTTTCCTGCCTTGCACCTGGGTCCTACTTGCAGAGAGTTTACTCCTTTGACCTTGATTTCCTTCACTCTGCTGTGGACTTCCAGTGTTAGCACTATCGGTGCCTGTAGTGGAGTCTCTGCTACTTGGGATTTTCCCAGGTTTCCCATGGATGGGGTGTACTCTATATGAGTTTTGGATGTTTTTGGATCTATTCACCGTACCTTTCCACCAAATTGGTTGAGCGAGGTATACTTGAACAACATGACAACAAAACTCTTAATGTCATGTTTAGGACAGGCGCCATGTTGATTTACAAACACAAGGTACTGTTTCTATAAATGTTTGGGCTGGAATGACTATAATAAGGCCATTTTTTGCTTGGTCTCTGGACTCATGTACGCTTGCATTTGGATAAGCTTTGGACAAGCTTAACAGTACTGTTTCTACGGCTCAGTTTTGTTTTTTCATTTGGGGTGGATACCACATGGTGGGACTACTTATACATGAACGGGGATTTCTTGTTTTGGATGTGTAGCTGTTTTTTGGTAATAAGCAGTGTCTTTTGGGCAGATTGAGAAACGGAACTGCTTCTGGTGATAACATACTGTTATTATTTTTTATGCAACCATTTCATTTTTGATGCTCCGACCGCATTTTCACTAACTTGAGAATGTAAGCGGACGCCGTGTTGCTACATTAACATACAACACTGTTTTTTCAATATTTGGGTTATAAATACCCCATTTAATTTTTTTTTTGCCAGTATGCTTTACAAACGCCTGCATTTATAAAAGCCTTACAGCATTTCACGGCAATCTTGGTTTCTCTTGCTGAGGGAGCATAGCTTATGACAGGAACAGTTATACATGTTCACACAGGTCAACGGGTGCTTTTCTGATGGATGTGTAACTTTTTCATGGCAACTATCGGTGTGGTCTGTTTGAGAATAACATTAAATCTATTTTGGCTACAACAAGGAATTCATCTTGGCTACAAAAGGGTCCAGAAATCATAAATTTCCTTATTGAAGCATTTGAATCAGCCTACTTAGACATATTCATTGGGAACTGACTGACTCTGGATACTGTGGTTATTTATCTATATGGTTTTGCTCGACCAGATATATATGTTTGGGTTTATGTCAGACTTCAGATACTAAAGGGCCATTGTTGCATGGAATCAGATGGGCAACATCGTGTTTGAAACAAAGTTTGGACACTACTTGAATCTGATTTGTATAACAGTTTAATCTCCATACAAATGTAGATTGTTACAAGTTAATTTAACAAACCTCTATAGCTAATTAATATACAAGAACCATTATTCCAGTTGTTGGGCAGAATGTTATAACTGTATTTAATAACTTCTACAGATATTTAACATACTTACAAATGCATAAACATTATAGTTCTTGTAACATGTTTATATTATTTTGATGGACCATACATATATACATTGCCATGGTGTGTACAAGAGACTGGTCAAACTAGACACTGAATGACATTTTTTCAATCTATGAATGGTTGCACCTTTAAAAATAACACTGATTACCCTGTACTAGGTTGATGATTATTACCATACTTTTAGTTCTCAAACTTTATAGACTACATTGACCACACTTATATTATGTGGTTTATGTCAGACTTCAGATACTAAAGGGCCATTGTTGCATGGAATCAGATAGGCAACATCGTGTTTGGAACAAAGTTGGGACATTACTTGAACCTGATTTGTATGATAACTGTTGGTTGTTGATTTATGAATGGTTGCACCTTTAGAATAACACTAACCCTGCACTAGGTTGATGGCTATTGCCATACTTTGACATCCATTCAGTTCTGAAACTTTATAGGCTACAATGACCACACTTACATCAGGATTGAACAATACCAGGTCTTTGAAACTGGATTGTAACACTGATTTGAACACTCCAAGAGCTTCCTAATAGAAGGCTTTATTTCTACTGTGATGAGACATTACACCTAGCAGTTTCTAATGTAGAATATATGAAACAGCTTTTTGAATACAATAACAATAAGCCTTTTTGAACATCTTTTTGATAATAATCTGAATATCTTATTTTTATTACAAGATCCTTATACACGATGCTTAATTACTAAATTATCTAGAGAACTCCAACCATTTATCAATTCCCATCAGGACTCTAGCTGAAGCCAACTAATTTTACTGTAATCTCCTTTCATAACAGTTTATGGCCAATATTTACTGGTCAACACTAGATATAACCAGATCTACTGGCATTATTTTTGGTTGTTACTAGGACTGCCCCTCTGATAAGTCAGTTTAGTTTATTAGATAAGAGATATAGGGGGTTTTGTCTCAGTACCTTTGACAGGTTATATCATATACCATTTTTTCTGATTTGCTTCTACAAATACCAAAAATGTTTCTGTGGTCTGAATAGACCAATTATTCCACAGCTTATTATCATGGATCTAGAAACAATACTTCCAAGGGCTTTGTGCCGGCAAAAATGACATTGGTGTTTTTGACATACCAAATGAGGATGGTACTCCACAACTAACAGATCCAGTTGACGGCTGCAACAATGCTTTTCATAAACTCAGTAAAAGCATGAAAAGTTTGAGATCAAATATTTGGCATTTGAGGCTTTTTAAAACCTATATGAACAATGAAATAACCCCCCAGGGGTTTGAGAATTAAAACTCAACCTCTAGTAAGCAAAATAGATGAAACTTTGACCAATGAATGGTATCTAGCCCAACAACAGGCATCCATGAACTTTGTTCGACTATTAAGTTCATACTATGAACGAACTATTGAAACTAACATTAAAGAAGTAGGTGACCTGTGTGGGGAAGTCAAAGTTTATGAGGGTCATTCACAATTCTCTATATGCCTCAATAAGCTGTCAAAAGAACTTTTGTTGTTTGAAAAACAGATTAAGGATAAAAAAAAAAAAAAAAAAAAATCAAAAAATTTAACAGAGACCTAACCGATTATCAAAGGGGACAACGTTTTGACACCACCAAAAATGTTAGATTTATGGACATCAGACAGAAACTTGGTAGGAATTATAAAAAAAAAAAAAAAAAAAAAAACTGAGATCCATATTAAAGGGATCTCATACGTACAGCAGTATATCAGCAGATGATTCCTCCACTACAGATACTGAAGGGATTAACACTGGGGAATTCCCAGTCCCCAAAAAAATCAGAGTCAGACCCACCCTTTAAACACATTAGGAGGAGGGGTGGGAGAAAGCATAGAAGGTACAAAGATAGACACAATCGAGGGTCTCATACAAACACTTAGATGGTAATATTTTGAACATTTCTCCAACTGTTTTAAACAGTGGATCAAAAGAAACTTTTGAATAAAGGTCTGAATTTTGTTCCTGGGTTTTGTCAATGAATCTGACATAGTTAATGATATTAATGATTTTTGCCGCAGGATTAACCTCAAACTTTTCTTTGGATCCAGGTCTGATTCTCAAAGATCTAATGAATTCAAATTTCATAAATCCAACTTTGTACCACCGATGAACCCGAATGTAGCCGTTTTTCAACAAGCTGTACTTAGGGATATACACTAAGTTGGATCAGTTTTCACCCTTGAAACATAACCTAACGAATACTGAACAGGCATTGCAACAGCTTAGGGATAATAAAAACAGTGTCATTACTCAGGCTGACAAAGGTGGGGCGGTAGTCATCATGGACACAGATTTTTATGTGGGGGAGGGAAATGGACAACTTTCCAACCCTTCCTATTACATGAAAATGCCTATTGACCCCACTCCTAATTTTAAACAGGAAATTGACAATTTTTTGGACCTGGCAGTTTCAGATGGTATTATATCAGATACAGTGAAGACGCATCTGACGGTCCAGGATCCACAAAAACAAACATTATACCCGCTACCCAAGATACACAAATGCCTTAAACCTCCTGGAAGACCTATTGTATCTGGGATGGGTTAATTGATGGAACCACTATCAGAGTTCCTCACATTGTATCTTAAACCACTACTTAGCCTGATTCGTGCCAGAATACAGGATACCACACAATATTTACACATTATTGCTGACAATCAACTAGAACTGGATTGGCTACTCTGCACCCTGGATGTTAAGGCTCTATACACAAACATACCACATTGGGCTGGATTGGAAGTCCTTAAGTTTTGGTTAGACAGAGCCCAACTCTATCCCATAGGCTTTAACACACTTTTGGTCTGCATGGCTGAACATGTTCAACAAAAATGTTTTTTATTTTCAGGGAGAATGCTATTGGCAGCTCAAAGGCACTGCTATGGGAGCGTCTTTTGCTCCCATACATGCAGACCTATTTATGGGATACATTGAGGAACATCTCATTTATGACTCCGCACACAACTTATATCTTGAGGAACTTGATATTTGGATGATTGTTGGTTGGTTTGGCGTTCTGATGAGGAATATTTGGCAGAATTTGTATTATACTTCAATCAGAACAAATGGGGAATTGAATTTACTTCTACTCGTGACAAAAATGAAATTAACTTTCTGGGTGTGACCATAACCAGATATCCAGATGATACTCTACAAAGTAAAACTTTTCGCAAATACCCCCAGTACAACAACTTACTACATGCAACGAGCATGCATCCAAACCACATCATCCGAAATATATCCAAATCTCAGTTCCTCCGGATTCGCACAATTTGTTCCTCAGAAAAAGATTATGAAGAATCCCAACAGGATCTGGCCAACAGGTTCAGAGCTAGGGTTTACAAGGAGCCTGACATCCGGGGTGCCCAACTGCTATCAGTTCCACCAGAATTTCAATGGACAGTAACTATGTGGTTGATTTATTGTATAACTTTTATATTCTCTCTTTATTTTCCATACAGGAAACAATTTGAATGTTGGGAAGATCACTTTGGGACGGCTCATGATATATATATATATATCTATATATCTATATATATATATATATATATATATATGTGTGTGTGTGTGTGTGTGTCACTGCTTATTTGCTGTTACTTTCATTTCCCACTGAGGAAATCCTGTTGGCTGAAACCGGTCTGGGTTGTTGGTTATATTAAATAAATACTTATGTATTTAACTTAATAGCCTTATTTTGTTGATTTACACTGCATTTGGTGCTGGCAATTTTGTCTACTTATGCTGTTTCCTGCCTTGCACCTGGGTCCTACTTGCACAGAGTTTACTTCTTTGATCTTTATTCTGGGAAGCTATCAAATACTTCTGCTAACTAACAATTATGGGCGAATCCTCTAGTTAATGTCAGTTACTTAAGAATCAAAAATCAAAATCAACTTACCTTGCTGCCTCTGGTTATACTAGGAATGGGTCACTATATTATGTAAAAGTGAGAAGGAATTTAGGCAAACTGAGAATTACCCTGTGGCAGTCCCTTACTATTTTATATTTACAGTCTAAACAGTAACATGGCAAGTCTGAGGATTCTTGCAATTACTCACAGAAAGGGAACAATGAGGTCTTACTAGAAAAGACAAAGAAATGGGACTGTTATTACTTCGTTTTTTAGGTTAAGTCACAAATGTAAGGCAATGTCTGACAAAATTCTATGCTGAAGTTTAGGCCCAAAACGTCTATACAAGGGAAAGCCAACAAGTAAGGGAATGCCATCCTAAAAATAAAATAGAAAAAAAGTGAGACAACAGTTCGAACTCCACAGTCAAATCAACTTCCATCAAAAAGAACATGATAGACATATATATAGTCCACATTTATTAGGTATGCCTGTGCACACAAGATCCCAATCATTCCAAAGGAATGCATTAGTGTTATTTTGTTTTTGCACAGAGAGAATGACTGGTGTATTTGTGAATAGCAGAGGTGTGGTAATATTAGGTCACACACACACACTTTTGGGGCATCTCAGTCGCCTACATTTGGAATGTCATGGCTGCATTTAACAAAGTTTCACAGTAAACATGCAGAGATAAGATATGCCAAAAAAAAAAAAAAAAAAAGTCATGGGGGTGGGCACATTCCGGGAGTTTAAGGTTCATGCTGGATGCAGTTCCCCAGTGTTTGGCTTGTGGTCAGCATGGCTGTCGGGGCTTTGTGGCAGCCCATTTTTTTCAAATTGTACAGGTAATTTTAATGCACTTTTATAATGCTCGTTTATTATTTTACTATTGTTGATGCCATTTTAATGCATTTCTTTAAAAGGTAGCACGTGCTTATATAATAGGTGTTTTTAATAACATTTGTTTTACTTGTGGGGTTTGGGGTTTTGTTAGATCTGTATAAATCTGTTTTTTGAGAGTGGAAGAAATCCATGATCTTCACCAATTAAAAGTAAAATAATGGTGGGGAAATCCTAACAAAGATACTTGCACACACATGTACAAGTATCACACATGTTTAATAACGGTTTTATTTGGGGAGATTAGGGTTTTAAGACTTAATCTGATCTTACCTGCATTATCTTTAAAAGATAAGACACACATTTCCACTATCCTGCTCTCGCATTTCTATGTAGCCCTCTAACACTTAAACCTATAAGACTACAAAGGGTTTTGGTTCTTGTAGGGCTAACCATAAAAATCCCATCCAGTTCCCAACCAAAGTCCTCATGACATTCCCCTAAAACTCCACTCCCCTTTCCTAACCCAAAAGTCTCCAGTCACGGTCTAAACCAAGAACTCCAACCCTCAAGCCAAAACCCTCTCTCCCTTCCCGGTCCCTAATCCTAAAATTCCCCTCCTACTTTTGCCTCACAGCTGCCACACTTACCTTGCTCAAACTCAAAAAAATGTATTCATGTAAGGCGTGGCAGCAGTTTGTCCTAACTCTTATTTAAGTTACAGCAGGCACAGCCTACACAAGCTATAACATAATACAGTCCCTGGCTTTAAGACACTGCTTTTTGAGCACTTGGGATGAAAGTTCTTGTGGTAGGTCCTATGGTACATGCAAAATGAAGTTTTTTGTGTGTAGGAGGACTGGTATGTGTGCATGCATATTTCTCATTTTGACAATGGTAGCTTATGTGGTCCGATTTACAACTGTTGTCATGTCTGTATTGTGAAACATAATTTTGTGCGCATTAACATTGCTAGTGCTACAAGCTTCACACCTTGTTGCACATTTATGGGCAAGTGATTATGTCGGTTTTTGGGTCTTGTATGTTACAGTCCATGTACTATGGGTGGACTTGTATTGTTTTGCATATATATTTTACTGTAGAGATATGCATCATGCTTTATGTTTATTTTTTTATGCTGGCGTAGACCAGATATGTTGGGCTACTAGCATATACCTTGGTGATTATGTTTGGTGCCGAGGTGAACCCGATGTGTTGAGGTAGCAGCACACACTGGCTGTTTTTGTGCTGGGTTAGAAATAATGCATTAGGCTGCTAGCTCACATCTTGGAAATGCTTTATTTTAGTTATGCTTGTTGTTTAAAGATACTGTTTAACACTTCACTTGACTAGTTACATTAACATTCATATTCTATAGACTTTACTGATTATGTTACTACAGGAGTACAATTACAGGCACGACTGGATTCATTTTTAAATTACTGTTCCACTCAAAGATAACTACATAAGATTACACAGAAAACATTTCTACTGTATTTCAATGTGAACTGTTCTTCCATGTGAACTGTTCCTTAAATTATTTATTCTATGTTACTATGACCATGTTTGTCCCAGACCACAGCTAAAATGGACCTCATGGGATTAACAGTATGAAATAAAACAAATATGAAAATGTATTGTTCTTGAGGCCTTCGAGATCGTCGCCTACAGAGAAATGTTGCCATTAGTGGTCGCAATGTCTAGTGTTGTTTTCTAAACCTTAAGTTATGCTGAGATTGATTTATCAAGCTGACGTTAGTTTATTCAGTCTTTCTATACCTAGCATGTATTGACAGCTGGACAGGTTGACATTTTTTTGTCTTTTCCTCACTGTTCTGCCTGGGACTTTTACAGCACAATATTTTAATCAGTTCTTTGGGTAAAACCCCTTGTTACTTCGCTTATGTACTAGTGCTTTTGGTGGTTTTAACTGTCGTTGCTTTCATCATCCATTTTTTTCTTTCATTCCAAATCGAATTACGGCGGATGCATAGTTAAAGTTGCCTTGCTTTTTCTAGTCGTGCGTGGACTGTTAGTAAATAAATACATCGATATGTTTTGACTCTTCTGGTCTCTCTTCATTGTACAGCAAGTATGATTTTTTTTTTCATATATTCCGTTTTACTCAGAGTCCAATTTTGGTGCTAATAGTGATATTAGATTTGTTGTTTATTTTGATGGAATGTTATAAGATTCCAGTGAAGAAAACATATTTCCTTATTTCTTCTTGGGCTAAAGTGCAATATACATATTTAGGAGGCTTCCTCTGGTGCACATTCTGTGTCTGTATCTTACTGACATTAAAGCCCATCATTTCTTCCTATATTCCATCTACTGCATTCAAGTTGTTTGAGTAGTTTCTGGTGTACTGGTATTTGCTACTTAACATTATTTACTATTATTCACTGGCATTTATTTACCAGGAAAGTCATACTAGGCAGGCTCATTTTCAGCAGAGACCCAGGGAGAAAAGCTGCTTTACTTTTCAGCACTTTGATTGTGTTCTGGTGCAGGTGTTTGTGTTAATGTAATGGGTTTACACCAAGTCTTACTGCATGATATACAGTAGTTAAAAGATTTACATGCCCAAATCTTGATATGGCCTCTAGTTTTCTTTCTTCCATGTATTTTCTCAAGAAGTTCTGCATTACTTGTATAGCTGCTGTCATTTTCCAAGGGATTACTACAAACTGTATAAATGTTTCTATTTCCACTACATTTCTTAGTTTATCTCTAGCATGGTTGATGCTTTGCCTGTGCCCACTGTTGGATGTTCCAATGTACTTGGCTCAGTCTTCCGATTTCAGTTTCTCTGTGGAGGGCATTAACTCGAGTGGTTGTGGACCTATTTTTCCTTCCTTTTACTGCATTATTGTTTACTGAAATTTCTGCTTTTTACTTTATGTCTGGTTGGGTCTTTCATCGTCGTTTCATATTGCATTGCCTCTTGCTCTGGTTTTGTGCTACTGCTATTTATTTGGTTGCTCTTTTTTTGGGCAATCCATCCTCCAAGTCTTGATTAGGTCTTGTCTGAGTAAGGATGTTTAAGTTTTTTTTCTGTGCCTTGTAAATTCTTCCTATGAAAGTATTTTTTGTTATTGCGGTTTGTATTTTTTTATGATAACTGGTACTTTGTCTTGTTTTCTCTTTCTGCTGTTTAGTTTTTTGTTTGCAGTTTTCTACTGCTTCGGTTTTCTTCAACACTGAGTTGTTGAAACAATCATTTCAACGCACGGCTCTATTCAGTAAAATTATCCTTTACTTGTTACAACTGGCTAGGAGATTAAGTGATGCTTTTTTTTTCACCTACCACAGCATTTTACTGCATGGTACAGTTATTTATGCTTTATGAATGTTTGCTCAAATTGAATGGCCAGTGATCTCTAAACGGTGCTCTCTCTCCCCTCTACCAAACAATTGTAGTTTTCTCCCTGCAGTATACAATACATTTCCTTGTTTTATTTTACTCTAGTGGGGGCACAAAAAGATTATACATACACAATCACAAAAAATAGTGAACTACTTTATGATACAGCAATCAGGCTGACTGAAGCTCAGTAGCGTGTATTCTTGATGCTAAATATAATTTTCACACAGACTAAAGCACTGCACTAAACCATATTCAGGTTAGGAAAAAACAAACAAACATTCAATGAGTGAAGTCTGTTGCATTATTAAGCTTAGCAAAACTGCATCTGCTTGTAGATCCTTACAGTAGTGCAGATGACAGGACATATTAACTAAAATATGCTTTCACCATAACCTTTTGCTATACTTACATCTTGCATCATTTAGAACAGTTATTTGCAATTGTAACTCAGTTCTATAACAGACGAGGGATAAGCCTGAAACGTGTCATTTGTATGACACTACACTTTCCTGTTAAAATACAATTAAAATAAATAAAAAATCCTAATGTAAAGTAAACCCTACATCTATTGCGGACAGAATGTCTGATATTAGTACAGATAATGCAAAATTTACAATGAAGTCTGGAAACCTACACAACACAGATTCACAAGTAAAGCAAAAGTTAGGGATGTGCTTGCGAGATTTATTTCACCATTTTACACTGCCACTTTTTTTTTTTTTTTTTTTTTTTACTTCTGATACCCAGCCAATCATGCTCTCCTTTCACCTTATAATATAAAAGCTTGCTACAATAATGGAAACTTAATACATGCCCTTTTGTTAAATACTACCTCCTACTAAATAGAGAATGGTGGTTAATGGTTTTCTTGAGAAATGACCAAGTGAAATGTATCAAGATAAATATTACTACTGACAGCTCATGAGGACCTTCCTGCTTACTGGAGAGGGCTAGTGACTGGCATGGACGAAAGTAAAGAATAACCTGGAGATCAACCAGATGCCCGATCCTGTGAATCTTGTGTTTTTTTACTACACAAAACTGCATTTTAGCATGTTATTACTAATCTTCCTAGCTGCAGCTAAGAGTGGCAGATTAACAGAGTAGTACAGTTCAGGGGGAAGAGAGGCTCATACTAACACTGAGGCATAGGGTGGGACATCACAGGGGCTCTTTCTGTGCTCTTCTCATCTAGAGAGTGTAGAATCTGGACGTCACAGTTTCAAATATCAGTGAAACAGCTGGCGGAACTAAAGTGAATGTCAGGAGACTGCAACTAGGCTTTCAAAAATCAAACTATATACTACAAATGGCACCATACTTCACTAAAGACATCTGCTGACAAATAACGCAAGCAGATATAGCAACAGGAGGAGTAAATACTGTAAACAGTCTGCCTGCAGGTGGGGTTAGTTTTTCTCCCTCAAAAAGAGAAAGACAGGCTCTGGCACCTACAAATGTTAAAATGGATATCACAGAATTAGCACACAAATGTGCATATGTGCAACCCACTTCTAGGCAAGGCAGCTACCCCCCTCCCCAAAATAACCTTCATCCAAGATGAAATTAACATCTGTCGTCTGATTTCTGGAATGTCGACAAAGTCTCTTTTGATATAGTTTTACTTCACAAGCAGTGGCACATTTCTACATTCTGCCATGATGTACAATAATGTACATGTCCAAATGAAATACTACCTTCTTATAAATTCACAAAAGAAAAACCTAAATCTCCAAACCAGCCACATATATTTATCAGTGTGTTTTGCAGGAGGCACACACTTCTTTTTTTCTCTCTCCTTACCACCAAATACGCAAGTCCAAGACTGCACAGCGGTGGGGCAAGGAGAAACTCTAAAATGTACAATAGTGCTTCAGAAACCATGGTCCTCTCCAAGAGAAAGTAACAGTCTCAACTGGTTGAAGTCTCAACTGGTTGCGGTCAGACAATTTCAACTCAAGCAATTGGTCCTTTATTATCTGTAAGCAAATTCAGCAAGTCATTATCCATTTACAAAGACAACAGGTCATGTGACTTGGTAGGGTAGCCTGTGGTTCATGCTGCTTTAAACACACACAAAAAAGCACATAATGGCAAAAATGCTACAGTCTGCACTGAAACACAGAGAGAGAAGTTACACAAGACTAAAACATAGATATTTCTAACGGAGAGGAAGACAACAAGTATTTTTACAGCTTAAAGACAAGCACTCTTTTTAACTAATAACCACCCTTTTAGAAGGAGAAAGAAAACAGTGGAAGTCTCATGTAAGCTATAAAGAATATTTCACAGAAAAAAATATGGAGGATTGAGCAGCCATCCTGAGGCAGTGGTACAGCCATCACATGATGGATGATGGTTCTGCCACTGCCCAAGGATGGATACTCAATCCCTGAAGTTCAAGGAAATAAAGTGACTGAATATGGAATTCGTATAAAAGGCACAGGCAAAAAAAAAAAAAAAACACAGGAAAAGCTGCAGTTCAAAAAACAGGTAGGAGGACCTTATCTGCCAAGTCTCTATCTTACTGTTAACTACAATGGACACTTCCTAATTCATGCCCTGCAGTTTCCCATTAACAGCCAAAGCCCAGATTCCTTTAGAAGTGCACTGCATGGTACCCAGTAACTTTGTTCAACCCATCCTATCCATGGGCAACATTTCTGAACTAATGGAACATTTCCCTCTTACACAAGTTACATGCAGAAGGGAAACTGGTCCATCGTTAGACCCTGCCTCACATCTCCAACTCTAACACATTTTACCCATACTTATCACCCAGGACTCCCAGTGCTACTATTTAATCTCTAACCAAGATTTACTCCTTGAGAATGAATCACAAAATCAGTTTTCTGTGCCCCTCCCCTATTTTCCTTTACCGCTTCAATTGTCTGTAACAGCTCTAATCTCACTCTGACAAAATAAATGTGAAACACCACATCATGAACAATACTGAGCATTGTGCCCTACACATCTAAGTTCACAGGGGAGGATTCCAGGACGACAGCTGCACAAATCATGAGACAGAAGGAATACTGTGGTCAGAAAGATCGAAACGTGCCACTTTAATGCCCTACAGAAGAGCACTAAAATTTCAAAGCAGAACTGGAAATATGAGTGAAGTAAACACAAAAGCAGTAGGACATTTGGCCCTGTACTTTAACTACCCTACCTATACCTAAAAGGCTGGGGCCTAAGATTTCATTGCCATTCCCACACAGAAGGACAGGTATGACATACAAGAGCCTTACGGTCTGCACTGTCCATGCCAAACAGGAACATTTATGATAATGTGGTATCCTTTCAATGCTGCACACTTAAAATTTCATGACAGAAATCATAGACACTGAGCTCTGGAAAATCAGAACCACAGATTTTAATGTTGCCCAACCGTTAGGGTTTCAAACTTGCTTGGCTATTTTGGCAAGCATACTCACTTTATCGCAGTGTCATTTTTTCAGGCAATTCTTTACTTCAGCACTACTGTACTTTAGACATGTCCATGTGATATGAGAATATTTTTAAATTACTGCATGTGCCAGAAGCTACAGCAAGTTGTAAATGCAGACCGGGTAATACAATTACCCATGTTTGCTTTCCATGCCACAAGCATCAACTCCCCCTTCGGTCTCATTTCATACATGGGGCCAGGGTGTAACATCATCTGTGACCATCACCTGCAGCCAACGTTCACAGTACCACGCGGCCTCCACATAATATGGAAAACTAAATTAGCATAGTAGTAGCTTAATGTTCCTTTACACATGCACATTTTTGCTGGTTTCTTTCATTGATAAGACAAAATGACGGCCAAATAAATCAAAGCCAAAACTGTCTGCATGCTCATGTGTGCATTCATGAGGGAGTTCGCTCTTGTGACTGCAGTTAAAAGGACTTTTGGCAATAGAAAAGGATATTAACATTTTTAAGACACGTTTTCAAAAGACATTTTCTATACAGTGTTTGTGAAAACTAAAAAATAGTAGCATCACAGAAGTCCATGCAAGCTGGATGTATGCAGAACAAGATTTCCATTCAAATTAAAATGGTTTTCAACTTTACACAGCTTTATTTGATCCGCGGTGGTGGTGCTGCAGTAGCGTTGTCGCCTCACAGTAAGACGCTGTCCGGTTCGATTCTCAGCTACAGCGTCTTCTGCATGGAGACATGCGTGAATGGACGTACCTTCGTTGAAGGTTGTGCGTCAGGGCTGACAACGTGGCACATAAAAATCAACTGCCAATCATTAGCAGACCGGAGTTCCACTGTGGCAACCCCTAACCAGGAAAAGCCGAAAGACACATACATACACAGCTTTATTTGTCACCAAAGTTTGATCACAAAGTAGCATACACAGCACCCTCGTTTAGGCAATTGCACATTTTATCATTTTTACAGTGATTAACACTTCTACATTCTGAAAAAAATCTATGGGGAAAATTCTGACTTCTGTAATACTTGCTCTGGTTCTACAGCTAGGGCCGGGGTAGATTTAAATGTGTATACTTGCTCTGGTTCTACAGCTAGGGCCGAGGTAGATTTAAATGCGTATACTTGCTCTGGTTCTACAGCTAGGGCAGGGGTAGATTTAAATGCGTTTTATTTATGGTTTTCCTTTACTTTTCATTTCATAATTTTAGTTTCATTTTAACATTTTGCTGATCTCATTCTCAAAGCTTATCTGCTTGTTTATACAGTAATACAAATTTTCAGTGTGATGCAATGTAGTCTGCAAAATTTGCAACATCATCTCAAAATTGGGTAGGAGTAAAATATGTTGTCATTTAGGTGCTCTACATGAAATTATCAGGTAAAAGACCTTAAGCAAAGGCCTTTTAAAGAATTGATAATGCATCTGATCCAGTGTTTTGAGAGTTAAGTACCTCATCCAAATTTTAGTACTCTAAAGTGCTGCTTCTTAACATTTTGCTCATCCTGCATCCTGTAACCACAGGCACACACACACACACACACACACACACACACACACACACACACACACACACACACACACACACACACACACACACACACACACACACACCTCACTCACTTCCACTCCACTCTTGTGACTGCTAATGATATAAAACACCATCCTGACATCATCTGGTGTGGCAAAATGACTTCCTATTCTGCTACTCCCATTATACAAAGCCAAGGAGCTAGTGAATATAGAACCTTTTTAGACTAGCCCCTTGAAAGATGTGCTTTTAAGAACTATGCCCTGCATATCAAGCACAGATTGGGGGGAGCAGCTGTAGATAAGATCTGACAGGCAGGGGTGGTCTTGAACATAAGTGAACTAGACAATCTCCTTGGACGCCTTGCTTGCCATTCTTGCAGGGGCACTCTTTCCCAGCTTATTTTTTAAGCAATGTTTCTTTGCTCTAAAAAAATAAAGTGCCTCTAAAATTAGGGAGAATGCAGTGTTGGGTGATCTTACAATCTCATTCATTCACTAAATGGTCTGAAGTCACATGAGTACAACCCAGTGCTCAAATGAAGGCATGAAGGCACTCCTAAAAAAGTTATTTTTCTTCACACACACACACACACACACACACACACACACACACACACACACACACACACACACACACACACACACACACACACACACTACTTGTACATAAAAACAAAGATGGCAACTCTGATGTAGACGTTATGTTCTGGTTGTTGAGGCACTTCAAATCCCGTACGTTTTGGCATGATGTGATGGGAAGATACTTCAAGACTAACAGGTCATGCAGAACTTTTGAGAAGCTACGGACTGTATCAGCCAGCCTTACAGTCAAAGAATGGATTCACCGAGGAAACTAGCCACTCACACTGTTTTCCTCTCTATCCCAAGTACTGAACTGAGTACTATGCCACTCTCAGTGTCTAGGTATCATCCAGGATCCTTCCATCCCAAACAGGGCCAGCCTTGCTTCGAGGAGTAGTATGGTGAGTTAGTGTTACCATTATTTTAAAATAAGGCTGGCAGTGATCAACCACATAGTTTGATAGTATTTTGACTGTGTGGACAGCTGAAATGATAGGAACAGCATGGTGATGAGAAGTACTTTTACTATACTGCTGGCGGTGATCAACCAAATATTTTGGCTTTATGATTTACGTGGCACAACTTGGATCAGCATAACTTAATTTGTGCCAACTTGTTTACATGGTCTGTGGAGGTGAATTACTACAAATCAAATCAGACAAAGCACTCAATTAGGAGACAAACTCGGAAATAAATCAGGGACACTTGAAATATTAGTACTAACTTGATTCACATTTTCATACTGTCAATCTAATACATCTTTGAAGAGAAAACTAACAAGAAGTAGAGAAGTATAATTCATCACCTTTGGAAAAAGCCACCATTTTAGGAAAAACTAAGAACACAGCTAAAATGCTGAGTCAAAAGTCAGGGACATTTGTGAGGTACACCATCAGACATTGCGGCTATAACTGCTGGGTGGGGTGAGGTTGGAGTCTGCTGGATGAAAGTAACTGATCCTCCTGTCATTTGCTCATTTTAAAATAACTTTTGCCTTAGTAGGACTAGAGTGGATTTGTGAGAACCAAGACAACTACTTAACTGGACAGCCGATATGTACAAATAGACCAGGCATAATTACTGTAGTATCTTTGAAGGGAAGTGCTACCTACCTGCTGCTGTCTTCTTATTTTGTTTTTGCAGAACTAAATGTGATTAGGTGAGGCATTTCATGTGGGGCAACTGTTTGGAAACAAGTTGAAATGCATTGTCATCCTGTTTTATACAATCTTACGTTTGAATTGTACATGGACGTGGCTACAAGTGCTTAATGGGGGTTATCTGGATTAAAGTAACTGACCCGGGTCTACTTCAAAACATTGAAATCTTATAACATTGAAACTCAAAACACTTGAGTCCATAACACCGAAAACCCAAAATAACAAAATCTCAGAACACTGAAAGTTTGCATCATAAGATTGAAAACTACAACGCAAATATAAAGAACACCCCGCCAACACCAAACTAGTAAACACAATTTTTACTGTCCCCACACCCCCCATAAATTAAATATACCAACTCCAAGATCGCACTACAGTGGAACAAAGTAAACTTCCTAACTTCTGCATCAGGATCATCATACAGAATGTAAACCTGTCTAAATCACTTACCTGTATGGCCTAAAAACATGTACAGATTGGCAAAATAAACACTTTTTCCCTTATTCACTTCTCAGACGACTAACAACTTCCATGAAAGCAATATGTTAACATATTATATTACGTTATATGTTAATATGTTAACATTCTGTATGCTGATCATGCTACAGTCGGGTTAGGAATTTTTTTTCCACTGTAGTGCGACCTAGGAGTTGGTATGGGGGGGGTTTGCAGGGGGGCTAGTCCCACTGCAAAAACATAGTAAAAAGTGTTTCTTACTTTGGTGTTGTTATAGGTGGAAGGGATGTTATTTACATGTGCGTTGTAGTTTTGTATGTTATGGTGCAAACTTTGTGTTCTGAGTTTTTGTTGTTTTGGGTTTTCAATGTAATGGTCTCAAGGTTTTGAATTTCAATGTTATGAAGTAGACCCACTGACCCTGTTGTCACTTGCTTATTTAACACATCCCTCAAAAAATAGAGGGTAAATGCATCACTGAACACCCAGACCTTCAGAGCTCTAGAGGGGTGCAAGCCCCCACAAACCAAAGCTGTACGAGTGGATCTCGACATAGGCTTTGTAATCACTTCTGCCATGTATCCCACATAGTCTAAAAACCAGCCCTGCTAATGGTGTATACAGAAGGTCTCTATACTTGTGTGGGTGGCTGAGATGGTGTCATTATTTCTTTAACATTCCTCCCAAAAGTCAGAAGTCACCATTTCTTGTGTTGGGCTACAGACATTGTAATCAATATTTCTTTAACTTTCCTCAAACTTCAGTCACTATAGCTTGCACAAGAGCAAATGTACTTTTTCTAGAAGTAATAAGTTGTAAAAATTACCGTAATCTTTTTCCTCGCAATCAAGCATCTGGTGCATTTACAGGTGGACCATCTTTTGGGGAAGAGTGAATAATCATGCTATTTTTGTCTTTTCAGTTTTGTCCCAGTCTGGCATCAGAAGGTGGCCGTCTTTTGGGGAAGGGGATGAGGAAGTGTCAGCTTGAAATACGACTGTAGGCATTTATGCCTCAATTTTAATCCCAATTTAACACCAAAGGATAATACATAGAAAGTGAGTACCAATTTTGAGATGGGTGGGGTGCAGGTACAATTCTGAGATGTATATATCCTCACAATCATCTGTTTTCCCAAGTTTATTGTGAAGTTGATTAGTCAGCTTTGTTCATTAAAGCTTAGCTACAACCTATTCCTTCCTTGAATCAAAAAATAATTTAATTTCTTTTTCATACACATGATTTCTCTTCAGGCCATCGCTGGATCAAAAAAATTAAGAAAAAAGTTCTAAAATGCACCTCAGAGCATTTACAACCCTGTAACTTCTGAGTGCCTAGCAGCCCTCTGCTTAACGTAGCTACTTCAGTGTAGTTTTGGTCAGTTAGGATGTGCCACAAGGAAGAATGAGACTGAATTTCATTCTGTAATCATGTCTTTTGTTCATGCAGTCACTGGATGAAAATGTCTAAAAAATGCTAACATGCACGTTAGAACATCTAGAAGCATCATGGTTTAATATGGTTATTCCCACTGCAGTTACTACAGTATAGTCTTGACTAGCTAGGATGTGCTGACAGGATGCAAGACAAAATATATATATATATATATATATATATATATATATATATATATATATATATATATATATATATATATATATATATATATATATATATACACATATATATATATACATATATATATATATATATATATATATATATATATATATATATATATATATAGATATATATATAAATAAATAAATAAATCAAAAAGCGAGTATGGCTAAATTTGATTATACATGTATTTTGGTTTTGATCAGGCAATCACTGAATGGAGAGAGAGAGAAAGAAAAAAAACAAAGTTGTTTAAAATGGATCTCAGGACATCTAGATATAGCTTCAGATGGTCTTGAGGCTCTCAGACCCCCAGGCTTAATGCGGTTGTATTCCTCCACCATTGTCAGCAAGTGCAGTTTTGTCAAGACACAGCACGTTAAATGAATTATTTTATTTTTTCCTGCAATTAAAGAAACTGTGCGAAAAAAAGAGGGGTATAAAAAGTAATCTGCAGTGTGTGAATAGGCTAGAATGGAATGGGCAGTGGGGGTGATATGCCATGGAGCCTTTCTACCTAGGGCACCAGTTTACCCAAGACTGGCCCTGCTGGTCCAGACAGTAGAGACGCCAACAATGTACCATTTTGTTCCACATGAAAAACTTGTCTTACTTATTAGAAGGGATTACAGGACAGGGCTGGGTAGACTAGCCTATTCCAATATACTGCAAGTACTATAGATATACTCTAGGCAGACTCCTTCAAAAAGCCCGAATAGCAAACTTTATCATTATGCAGCATAGCTTCATAACAGATATTGTGTATGAAATACTCCAGTCACGTCTGCAATCACATCATCCAAGGTCCAACAGAGATTTAAGTTAAATTATTCTACAAGATGAGATTATAGCAGTATCATAAAATCATGCTTAAATATAGTTATTGGCCTACAACACAGCAGCAAGAACAGATCTTTACCTTCATTTGGTAAAGCCACCAAAACTGCAAGTTTCCGTTATTCAGTTGTCAGTCATGTGGTAAGAAATTTAAAAAAAAAAAACACATCATAACCAAACAAGAGACCATTTTATCATTATTCTGGCTCCAGACTTCTTGTGATCTTTCACCAATACTGGAGGATTTTACCCTTCATATCTGACAGTTGCCAGCATGCAATTCACACCATCCTTTTAGGAATATTCTTTAAAAAAAGATGACCTTTAATGACAATAACTTCCTTCACACCATCCTTTTAGGAATATTCTTTAAAAAAAGATGACCTTTAATGACAATAACTTCCTTCAAACTACAGGAGACACTTGCTGCAAACTGCTCAGATCCCACAACAATCTTGTAATTCTAGTTGACCATTTACAACTAACCAGCATAAACACTGTATTATCAGTTCCGGAGCAGCACTTTTGCAACACACACGACCACTTTAAACCTACAGTGCTCTCCACTCTATCCCAAACATAGAATTTCACACATTTCTGGCACCACAACATTCTCTGAATTGGAATATATAGCCAAGAAAGCAGTAACACTGATAGGTTACCAGTTTGTTATTTCTGTAACAATATAACTTTGTATATTCTGATGAAAATTATATAATTTTATTTATTTATTTGTTTTGTCTCTCGTGATGCCCAATAAACAATGAGTTAAGCACTGGGCCAAAGATGCTTTTGAAGGCATCTGGTGCATTTTGTTTTCAAAGACAAGAAACTGTTCCTTCTCAACCTACCTTCTTTGCAGCTTCACTGTGGCAATCATCTTCATCTAATAACTGCTACCCTCAATGCAGGTTCAGTGACAGGACACAGCTTTGCAATGGATGACATGACGATATGCAGAAGGCTGGACAGCCTATGTTTCCAAGGGACAAGATGGAACTGTTTGGATCCAGAGTCTGCTGCTCAGAAGGAGAAGCTAGAAATGATGTGGGAATTGTGGTGAGAGGCTTCAAAAGGCAGTCAGGGATATCAGAATTAGTGACAGACTCATGTCAGTCACACTTCAGTATAATGATGGGCTGCAGTTATGAATGCTGCACTATGCCCCACAGCAGAGATGTGATAGTGAGGAAGGGTGCGCATTCATACAGCAGTTGCAGGACCTAGGAGATAATGCAGGACAACATGAATTGGTGTAGATAACGGGTGATGAAAAATATCATGACAGAACAGTAGCCAACATGCAACTCAGGTAGACTTTCTCCTAGGAAGGAAAGGGCGCTGGGGTAGAATCAGTGACTGCAAAGTCATCACCAGTGAAACAGTTGGCATACAGTATAAACCACTGATTGGCGCAATCAATGGTCAGAGAATGCTCTAAGGTCACAGACCAGGCTGACGACCTGGAAATTGACTGGAGAGAAATTTCAACAGTTCAAGGAATTACTCAGGGCACTAGCACCCAGGAAGAGGAGGAAACAGGAGTTGAATAATGACAGTGCCTCATAGCAGCATGTGCGAGGACTGCAGAAAAGACGTGTGGCCAAGCAAGTACAGAAATAAAGTACAGAAGAAAAGCTGGTTGTGGAACGCAGGTCCACGATCTCATTAAAAGGAGTGCAGGAAGAAGTGGGAGACAGAAAAGAGACCAGGCTAGGAAGGAATACTGTTTAGCTAAGAAAGGAGTTGCAATAGCAAAGAAAAGGGCATTGGAGGCACTCTACCAGCTTCTGGAATGTGACTGAGAAGTTGGCACAAACTATATCAGGTTGCAAGGCAAAGACAGAAGACAAACACCCTTCATAAGAGATGCCTTCAAAAACCTGCTCACTAATCCAAAAGACAAAGCAGATGGAAGGAGTACTTCCAGTAGGTTCTGAATGAAGAAAACCCCATAAAAGCTGTACTACCCCAAACACAGCCTATAATGACATATAAAGAGGAGCCCATCCTAGTAGTAAGAATAGCACCAAGGAAAAAGTCAGGAAACAGCAGTCTTAGATGGAGGTCACTGCAGATATGACAAGGAGACTGGGAGAGATGAGGAGAAAAGGCTCCTGAGGGTGCTCACAGCAGTGTGGAGAAAAAGGAGGATCCTAGATGACTGGAGAATATGCACCCTCATGCCAGTGTACAAGAACAAAGAGGACATCCACAACTGTAGGCAATACAGAGGTATCAAACTCCAGTCATACTGCACGAGTTCTGGAAAGGATGACCGACAAGCGGATACACAGTAGTAGAAACTAAGATGGGAAGTGAGCAGTTCGGATTCTTATCAGGATGCACACAACTGACCAGAGGTCTGCAGGGAGGGAGAGTTTAGAAGTTAGAGATTGAGAAAGAGTCCAAATGGGCATTCCTAGACTTGGAGAAAGCATATGACAAGGTCCCAGGCAAGCGGAGTTGGCACTACTGTGGTGGTTCAAAGTCCCAGAAACATGGACAGAATTAGTGCTGGACATGGACCCAATGACTGAAGTACTAAACAGTGTTGGGTCTCACAGAGGGTTCCCAGTGGGAGTGGGTGCACATCAGGGTTCAGCTCTGCGCCCACTGCTGCTCATACTGGTGACAGACTACATTAGCAAACAAGTTGGAGGGGACAGATCAACAATTTTGTTAGTGGTGGGCCAAAATAAAAAAAATCCTCATCAGTCCGTGGAGAATATAAGCAATACCATTTACAACCCCAGAGCAATTGCTAAAGGTCCAGCTTTTTTTATACCTTAACAATGACCTTAAAGGCATCATTTATCATCATCATACATATAGCACTTTAAACTTAATTTAGGAAGGGTGAATTAACAGGAGTGTTCATGTCCACGACTTTTAAAACTGAATCCTCCGTTACTGTCTCGCTCTATAGTAATTCTGCTTGTGTCAACAGGAAGCCAGTTCAGACATTTAAAGAACGTAACAGTTTTAAACTTCACCATCCTACAGAAAAATGTCTTGCTTCTTCAAGAATAGGCTGTGCTCTACGACTCTGCTCTTATTACAAGTAAACTACAAAAATACTCTACAAGAGCTACCTATTTCCCCCCTCTCCCAAAAGAAACCCTTTGAATCTTTTCCAGAGAACATTGTCTATTAAAGAAATAGGCCACTTTTCTATTTACACCATTTATTTCGGGTTTTTCCAGTTAATGGTCACCACAGCAGAAAAAACGGTCTGCAGAACAATTGGCAGTGAAGTTTCACAGTATCAAGATGCCGGCCCGGCGCCCAACTTTCCACTGAAGACACACACACACACACACACACACACACACACACACCTACAGCCAATTTAGAGTCTCCAATCTACCTGCAACATTGTCTTTGGGATGTGGGAGGAAACTGGAGCACATGGAGGAAACCCACACAACTGCAGAAGGACATGCAAACTCCGCACACACAGAGTTATAAATTTACAAACACCTTTGCACACATTTACCATCACTTTCTATACTTAGACACAGTGTAAAACAAACACACACAAGTAATTTAATTCATCAGCAGGAAGAGCAAATACAAGAAGGCACAACTTCTTCACTTCGTACAAAAAAAGCAAGGATAGCTCAGTGAAGAACTTTAGCAAGGAAAAAGCTCCATTTGGATGTTTTGGAGCTATGAAGTTCTGACCTGTACTACCAAATAGCTAACTTTCCCCTTAGCACAGCATACTGCTTAATGTTTTTTCCAATCAAAATAAAGCCCAGGATTCCAGAGGTCTTTATTAAACAGACAATTTGCCAAATGCATAAGCACTAGGTGACGTTATGACAACTTACAACAGTCATGACTTGTATACTTGGGCATGTCTAAGGATGTGGGTTTCCACTGGCTAGAATTTAACAAAACCATGACTGGCATTTCCATACAGATTAGACAATAGGGTTGGTCCAGTCTGTGAACATATACAAGTGGTGTTTCTACATAGTAAAGGATATCATGAAACTCATGAGAGTGCTTTAAAAAAAAAAAAAAAAAAAAACGTTTGTGCATATATATTTTGCATATAAAAAATAATATACACACATATATACACACTGTACTCAATGCAAACTTTTCTGAAAATGTTACCCACTCCCATCTACAAGATACAAAATTTTATTACAATGTACAACGTTCATATCGTTTGCTTCTAGGGAGCTGACACAAAGGCAAGAATACTGACCAGCTATCTAGGGGGCTGACACAAAGGCTGGCCGGCTATCTAAGGGACTCATTATAAAACTATTATGCAATTGAAAATCTGGCCTGCTTTTGCAGGACTTTCATGATTACTAACTCACCATACTTTTGAAAATCAAGCTAGCTCATATCCCAAATTTTTCGGAAGTGTAAAGAATACAGTGCCAGGAATATTACTGCAATTCAGAGCCTTCTTCCAAAAATCAATGGCGTTAACAGAATCCCACTATTAAAATGTGACATTCATAAATCTTGCAATTACATCTTCTGATTGCGTTTTAAGAACAATAAGAGGCTGGCGTGGAGCCTGGGAGGTCTAAAAGCATTAAGCCTAATGAGACTACTCAAACCTCACTTATTAAATGGGATATGCAAACAATTTCAGTAGTACTTTTTGTAGTCTAGTTTTATTAAGACCAATATGCGGTTCAGCCAGCAGCTGGTGTTGATACGGGGGGGGGGGGGGGGGGGCTAAAAGCAACTAGTCTAATCTGCCATGTTATCCCACATTTTTCAGGTAAGGCATTCCTGTTGCCCTCCAGGGGTGAGGGTGGAGTAGCCAAGATTTGATCCAGAATGTGAAAAGTAAATACATCATGGCATAGTGATTCATGCAGATGCTTCTCTAGGGGATTTCTTAGAAAGGCCTGACAATTTTGAAAAGGTGTTTAGCTATCCTCCTTTTCAGTTTGTTGACAGCTTCTGATGTAGAAGGCTTTGCATGATCTGCATTACACCCTGTATACCACACCTTCACTGTCAGTGTTCCAAGGTGGAACTTTCTGATATTTTTCCAGAGGTGAGGCACAAGAATTGAACTTCATCACTTGCTGACAGACCGTACTCGTTAAGGGAGGTCCTCAGTGGTAGGTGCCCTTTAGTCCTGATCCAGAGTCTGCCTTACTGCTCTATGAAATCCCTTCTTGAAGGGGAGCTCGGGACTAGTCCAAGTTGCCTATTGTCATCTAGGATGACCCAGTTACTGTGGATGGCAGTTCAATATGTATGCAGTCTTATTTCTACTCCTGTCCTCAGACTTGGGGGAAAGTAGGCCTCCCTTCAGTTCTCTCATAAGTCGGTCTACTGGATCAAGAAGTGATGGGGCCTCACTTTAAGTTCCTCAGTTTGTTGTACAAAAGAGATGCCATACAAACAGTTCTCTCAACAACTAAGGCATAATAACTTTTATAAAAAAAAACTGCTCAACACAACTGATCAAGAATATACCTCATCCAAAATCCACCCCCACATACCAATTAAATGCTTTCCAGTCCCCCATGCCCTTACAAGGGTGACATCCACCAAACACATCCATCAGTGGGAAAATCACCAGAATCAGCACTCCATCACCTTGCATGTGATACTGCCACGTCTATCAGTCAATGTGAGACTCTAAAAATGAATAAACCATGTTATGTTCAGGAAGCCAGAACACAAATGGTCAATCACATGTACAGAAAGCACAAATGAAATACAAAAGCTAATTCAGCAAGCATGGTTTACGACAGACATGGCTTAACATAACTGCTTCTAATTAAAAGCTTTCGCATGACAAACTGCAACAATTAAAAAGTGGCTTCTTTTCTTGCTTCCATGTACAAGTAAGGAAAATGCAGGGCTCGACAGAAAGGTGTTGTGTAGCCATACAAGCCAATCACAAGTCTGTCACAATGCCGAGATGCACTTAACTACACTTCTACTACACAACCCCCTATACAGTTCCATTATGTCACTTTTGTTTTGAGTGCTGCTGTGGATTTTCATTGGATTTCATGATGTTATGTAGTGAAGTATTAGATGAAACCCTGTTTCCGTTCTTTAACAGGAAAGGCTGCAGTCCTGTGTTGTGAAGCTAGCCACAATTCACAGAAAAAAAAAGTTTTGTCTGAAAAAGAGAGCAAGCTCCCCTTGAACAGCTGTACGCCAGTCTCTACTGCACTGCACTCCCCCATCCACACTTCTGAAAAAAAAATCTCACATTGACTAGGATTCTCATCCATCCACTTTCTTTCAGCATCATATTTAACGAGGAAGAGAGATTGAGACAATAAGGCAGAACCAGGACTTTGTATCTTGGCCGAGTAATCAGATGCACTGACCACAAAATGACTGCAGCACGTGCACTGTAAATCTGTAACATTTAATTATGTTCTTTAATCGGGGTAATGGACTGATTTTTACCTGAGCAACGTCAGCAGGTGCCCAGGGCACACAATATAGTACGTATATATTTCAGAATATCTGTTAGCCTAGTCGAGGCACAGACAGACAGATTCACACAGAGATCGCGGTGGTGGCATAGTTGTGCTGATTTCAGTTGGGACATACCTCTGTGACCGCTCACTGCCTTTAGACAGAAGTAATAAAAGTAACACAACGACCCCACGTTACACTAGGATATTCTACACAATGGATTAGCACCTTTTGTTGCCTTGGTGAGTAGATACTGTAGAATGGTGCCGAATTCTGGGTGCAGGTACAGTGGCTGATTTAGACTGTGTAGGTAACTAACATTAAGTCTGGAGAAACTGCCTCTATCGTTACCTGCACAGTAGCTACAACGGCATACAGTTTAGAACCTACAATGTTCTTTATGTTACAAATGTGTAACAGATGTATACTTACATTTTGTGTACAAAAATACATACGAAAGAACATACATTCATGTACAACATATGCAGGAGGATATATTTGTATACCTAGATGTGTTTTCTGCACACTGTTGTATGCATTACCTACACTGACTAACAAAAGCGTATACATATATACCCAGATTTTTTATTTCTGGGCAAAGGTTATAAAGGCATAACACAGTGGTGGTTCTACAGGAATACAAGTGCACCCTCATGTGCCATACCATTGAATAAAAAATTAGACTGAGGTCAGCTCATTACCTGCAACTGTACGAGTGTAAATTATGCATTACACATTTGCTTTCTCTCGTTTAACAAGTACCACTTTTAGTTACGATTTGCTAATTGATTAAAAGTCAAGTGCTTCATCTCAAGTTTTTTTTTTTTTAATCTTTAACTGTACAGCATTAAAACATGTTTGTTTACTTGTGTACTGTCTGTGATGAAAATGTTCCGCTAAATAAGCATCCTCAAATCAAATAAATACAATGTTGGAATGTTTTAGATGAGATATAAAAATAAATTAGTTTTAAGAATGAATTCTCTTACCAATAAAAAGAGGCTTACATTTCCAAAACATCTGAATACAAAATTATTTATTTAAGACCGTGCAAGATGAAAGTCCAGACATGGTGCAATTCAAAAAGAAAAAATGGTGACAACCACATGGCAGACCCAGTCCTCACAAGGTAACCACATTTGGGGCAGTTTGTCAATGTCCAGGGACACCTTAGCTTTGATCCACAGTTCTGTACATCACTGTTCTCACCTTTTGTCAAATGACATCAGACCTCTGAAAAAATCAATCAGCGATCTGTTTGTAACTCAAAGATATTTTTACATCTCTTCTGATCAACCTCCCATCTCAAATGGTTTACAGATTGCATAAAATGTTAGCACTTATGAACCATTTATCTTGTTTATCCTACAAACGTTTTTGAATACGCATTATGCTGCTACCATTTCACCTGAGCTCCAATATTTCACAAATCAGGACTCATCCCACTGCCAGATCCACAATTTTGGTAAAGAATCTCTATCCCAGCCATCATCTCAGAGGGAACCAGAAAGGCCACCTGTAGACTTCCAAGCAACGGTAGCACGAGAAACTGTGTGCGCTACATAGCAAAGTTTGCTAACTACATAAATCATGTTTTTAAAGCCTTGTATGTGCCCTTCTAAACAATCTTTTCAAGTTAGGAGGCCATGGTGGTCTTATTCTTGATATTGTAACCATGGTAATTTGAACCTTACTGTACGTATACATACTCACTATTTATTCTGAAAATTATGCACATTTCTGAGCAAGGATCACAGAGAAGGTCAGCTGACCAGTCCAACTACTTTAACAAAGGACTAAATAACAGACAAGGTCAGCTGACCAGTCCAACTACTTTAACAAAGGACTAAATAACAGACAAGGTTTTGCTGCCTTGTAACACGATAAGGAAAACAGAACAGTGGTACCACCAAGGAATTGTCACATTTATAACCCCAGACTGTATGTGCACTATACCTTCGAATGTCTCCTAACTTCCATACATCCTGCCCATCTGGACAACAGCAATCCCATCATATCTCCCTTTTGCTCCTGTACTTTATGCAAGTCGGCACACCACCCAGCAATGCCAAGGCTAAAAAATAAAATATTTGCATCAAATGTTTAATTTTTCAGCCTTGACAGTGGTGCAGCAGATAAAGTCCTAACACTTCCATTAGTAAGGAGGATGAGCATGTCTATCTGGGGTGGGGGTGGGGCACGCTGATGTTTTGCCTGTGGAGCTATGGCGTCCGCCACAGCTGAGAGAGGAAGACATCAGCCTTGGAGAACAACAGGAGGTACCACCACTTTAGAGGCCCATTGTGGGATGTGCATAGGCTATGCCTCACTGTATACCCAACCTAATGGCTTTGTGTGCAGATGGGGAAGGGATTCAGGCCTAGTGAACAAATACTATCACTCTAGGGTAAGAGCACCACTTCCAGAAGCTCGACTTTCACCTGCGTGCCAAGCATATGTAAATCACCAAATGTGGAGCACTCAGGCATGGAGGAATAAAGGAGTGAACAGAACAGGAGGGAGGCTTGATAGTCAGGGATGACAAAAAAAAAAAAACATTTTTAGGTAATCCAAGACACAGCACACATTAAAGTAACTTAGAAACCATTGACGGGTTACTCTGGTAAAAATACCACACATTTCAAACTTTGTCACCCTTTTACTAAATCGTATAAAACCACTGATGAGCGATGCTAGGATTATTTTCTTACGCACTGGCTATGCACACACATGCACTTCAACTAAGTTTCAGGCAAGACTCAGGATAGTGGTTATCACCCCCTCCCACTATGGCAAATGACATGGGACATTCACTATCAGTACTGGAACATTAATACCAAGAACAAGTGTACCACATACGTCTCCTGTTAATCCATTTTAATGCTGCCAGGAATTGGGTAAAAAAAAAAAAAAGAATGGCTTGAAATGCACCACTTCTGCTAATGCAAAAGAATCAATATGCCAATGTCAACTAAAAACACATATGCAAAAAGGGGGTGGGGTTAAGCCCCTTGAATCTTTCACATGATCACACAACCTCAGGGTGGGTGGACAATACATTCTCACTCCAAATGTTAAAAAATATAGGACATCATGTACTGGCAATGTTTGACAAAATGGCACTCAAGAAATTCCATGATTAAATGACACCCGATGAAAACTACCAAAGAAACTACATACTCTTTAGTTGTATAACATTCCACAACTAGTGGAAATCTGACCAAATTACTTGGTGATGAATTTTCCAGAATTTTATTCAAAACAGGGGCAGCAATCCTCCTTTCAGGACAGATCACAAAACTACAACTACATGATGCAGAGTAGTTAAGAGTTACTAACTGCTAATGTCCAATTGCTGTTGTAGGTTTAGGCTGCTGGAGACACGTTACAGAGCTATCTTTAAAGCAGGTGTTATACACAAGTTTCTTATGAGATACAGCTACATTCTGAGGATCTGAAAGATTATGTTTGTGCAATAAACACTATGCAGTTTGACATGCTCTCATAAAACATGCAACTACATCATTCCAGTGCCATGCTTTTTATGCTGCTATATTAATACTCTGTGAAAAGATGGTACACTGGAGAAAAATACTTCAAGGCAGAGCCCAAACTAATTATCGTGTTTTCAAATTTCTGATTTAGAAAGACAATTTCAAAAATGAGTTTGTTGCTATAACAGCAGTTAGGGTTACACCACCTCATTAATCACTTCCTCCTTAAAATGTTAGGCTGACCAGCAAGGCCAAACTGTCTCCTTGCTCACTCCCACACTTCACCTCAACAGATTCTACTGCATCCTCTACCTCCGCAGCTCCAATCTTCCAAGGAGGCTGGCCTTTCGAATTTCCTCCTTACGTATTACTCAATCAGGATGGACAAGTGTAACTTAGTCCAGAGGATGGACTGCTAACCATAGAACTGGTATGCAGCCATGAACCCTCCCCTCCCACAATGGCAAAAACAGACTGAACAAATCAAACATTATTTCTCACTCATTCTACTTGTACCAAAGCTTTAAGAGCCCTGCTCTGACTCATTCAAATCCAGGATGCACACAGTACATACTTTACCCTCCCCCCCAGTTATTTTACAAGTGGGCCTGCTCCAAAACATTGTTGCTTCACAATCAGCCCCCCCCCCCAACTATCACCACACACACAAGCCTCAAACTAGGTGCATGTTTTTAAAGATAAAAATTTTAGTACTACCTCCAAAAAGCTAAGACACTTTTAATCACTTATACCTAAAAAGCTTTAAACTGCAACCTTTACTACTTGCATCCATTAAGGAAAGCTGCCTAGATGTGTTGCCGAGCTGCACAGCTCAGTTCAACACAGCATTTTGTGACTTGGAAACAATTTGTGTAGGATTCTGGCACATTTATGTTTTCCCTCCGCAGATTCTGCGGAAAGCTGTCTTGCTACATCCTTATTTTCCCCATGCAAAGGGGCCCCATGTTTGGGAAGGTCACCAAACAGTATTTGGCAACAAAGTGTCCGCTTCCTTCTGTCAGTGGTGTGCTGATGCATTTCCACTTTAATAGGTTGGATGAAAGTAACAAAAATGTGTTAGCATAAACAGCAATGATCAACCAGGGCCTTCAACCATTACTATGCAGAGGGACTTCATCAGTAAGTAGAAAGCCTGCCCCGCTTTACCCCTCATTTGTTTCAAGTTTTGTGATTGTTAAAATGGTACAACAAAGTATTATGCAAGAAGACACTTCTAAAGTTATATTTTATAATCTTTGTGATCACGTTCAGTCAAATGAAATTTACTTATTAGCTGTACCACATTTACAAACACAATGCAACCATTTCCACTTTTGTAATCTTACTGTACATCTTCCTTTCTCCTCATCTTAGATGAGATGAAAGTACAGTAGAGTCGATTATCTGAACATCAATTATCAGAAATGTCAATCAGAACCAGCCTTCCAAAGTCTCAATATGTAAACATTGTATGTATTTGCTCGAGCATGTTTTTTGAGCTTGTAGCCAGCTCTTGTGTGAACAACATTCTTTATTTTCCATTGGAATCGCTGAATTGTTGAAGTGTATTCCTGCATGCAGGGGAAAAAAAAAATTTAGATGTTATTTACCTGGTTCAGTTATATATCTGATTATCTGAACAATCAGATTATCCAAACTACCCTAGGTCCCAATTAGTTTAGATAATAGAGCCTCAAAAATAAAATGTAACTGTTGTCTTCCATTTCTGCAGATCTCACCCCCCCCCCCCACACCCACTACTGATACTTTATAACACACTGCAGAAATCTTGTGGCTGAGAGTCTTGGATTCATTTTCCCTTGGTCAACTCCTTCACCCTCACTAACAACTAGCTTAAAAGTGAATGTGACCTGCAAGGTTACCAAAGCAACCTACAAACTTTCCCAAATTGCATTGCACCATCTCAGTTTGTTGTGACTACAGCCATGTGAACCTACACCCTTCCTTTGAAGGGATCCATGATGCTCCACACACAGGAATGCACCATGTCTCCTTCTTGCCAACAGCTGACCCTGTGCTTTTGGGGCACTTCTCCGCATTTATTGGCTGAAAAATCTCAGTATTAATTTTTCCGTTTACATGGGCATTTACACTTGAAACTCTAAATCCAACAGTTTCCTTCTGCAGGATTTAAGACTGCTGGCAACAAGTTCATTATTCCCTTTTATTTATTTAAATTGCAGTGTTGTAAGTCATTACTTATAGCATTTCTTGTCTGCAGACCTTTTAGGAATTATACATGGGCAGAGAACAGGAGGCACTGCGACAATCCCATTGCTGGGTGTGGTTTAGCTGAGTAAGCAGTACAGCACAGGAGAACTCAAGCTCAGAATAACAGTTTTCTTTCCCCTGAACTGTACTCATTTCAAACAGGTGGTGGTGCCAACTGGCAACCTGCTTGTGACCGTTAAGAGCAGGCTGAATCAGGTAAAATAAAATTATGGGGCTTACAGAAAAGTCTATTTTTCTTGCTTTCTAAAAACTGAATTAAAATAAACATTCCAAAAGAACCAAAACAGCATGCGCCACAAACTAGCATCCGTACATTTTGCCATGGGACATCACACAGCTGGGTCACTGATACTACAATATCCTACATCAGAATGTACAGCTGTAGAGCATCCTACACTTGGGTCATTGGTACCAGTACTACAGTACCCAGCAAACAGCGTAGTGATTTTCAACCTTGTATATGTACACTTTATTTACATTTGGGTACATGTAAACATAGCATATAAAAAAAAAATAAACGGTCCATGGTTTCACCCAACTCATCCTGCACAAATCTTTTATAAGCTCCAAGGCTACATTTTACATTACTGAACTTAAAATCATTACACAACGGCTGTTCACACTTAACTGAAGAAACTGTGTTCCTTCAAAGTGCCACAAATTTCCAAAACTACTGACAAAACATAATAGAGTGAGAAATGAAAAAGCTTCATTTCAACCATGTCATGCTGAAATGTAATAACTAAACCTAGATAGTACAAAACATAATTCAGATTACTGGAGTGGTAATGTCTTGCTACCCAATCGTCTGCGGTACAAACAAGATTGTTGCTACTAATGTGGATCCCCACCTCTTGCAGCTGACCTATGCCTTAGCTATGCTGTAACATCTGCAAAATGATTTTGTGTGTGTGTGTGTGTGTGTGTGTGTGTGTGTGTGTGTGTGTGTGTGTGTGTGTGCGTTTAAACCTGTAACCTCTGCACTGGTATGCAAGCATTGCAATGCTTTTACTTATACCCCCACCCAGCTATAACAAAGCCTCAACAAATGTGTGACTGGATTCCTTGCATGACCTTGAAGAAGCAAGTATAACCTTCAATATGCTGCATTCACTACATCTAGTCAGCAGCACTCCCAATAAACACACATACACTAAAGATGTATGTATACCAATACCAGTAAATAAGAGTGTGTACTACGGTTTAGACAATGCATTTTATAGACTAGAATCTTTTCTTGCCCAACCAAGTCCAGCGATCTTTACAACACAAGGGCATATCCTTACCATACTCTCAATTATGGGTGGAAAAAAATTCTAATTAAAAGGCACAACATTTAATCCCTTGCTAAAACCACATCTGTCATAGATGCCTGACTGACTTAAATGACATCACCCAACCGCACACACTATGCATTCACTGTTCCAAATCTGTTACCAGCACTACAGCTGCAACATTCAGATGAAGGATCTCATTCACCCCCTACCCCCCCCCCCCCAAAAAAAAAAAACAGAAACAAACAAAAAAAATTTAGTGTTCTGCAGACATACACATTTCTTAACAAGTATCATTTTCCAACTAGCCACAGTGGGGGTGTAAGAAAATATCCCACAAGAAACACTTAAGCACATTTGTTACCACAGTCTGCCTGAAAATATTTACACACCAGATTTAATTGGTGTGCAGAGCTGTTATAACTAGCACAGAGTATATTAACCCATACAACACACGTGTCTACCATCTGCAAATGACAGTGGTAACAAAGAGTGCAACTAACCCATAGTAGCCAGATACTGCAGTGCACACAAGAACCAAGATTCTGTGGAAGAACATCATTCCAATACTGAAACCACTCAATGCAGTAAGGACTTTTACAGAGGTGGAGTCTAAAGCATGTCTAGACTCGCACAAGTCATGCATTCAAGTACAGTCTGGACCCCTTATCCAGACTTGCCATAGGATGAACTCAGCAGAATGAGCAAGAGGAATTACAGCTAGGGGATTCCCACAACGAATACCAACAGTTTCACTGTAAACTAAAAGGGAATCCTTTACTAAGCAGCTATACTTTGGTGAACTTGACACGTGCTAAAACAGAAAATGTCAAATGAGGATGTTGTCATCTTACGTTCTGAACTATCACCAGGTACTATCCTGCTGCACTTTACTTGTACATAAAGCATCATCATCCGCCGATACCCCTCCTACCTGTTCGGTTACATTTCACAGTTCCCAAATCAAAAATCCAGGTAGCCCTAACTACTTCCCTAAAGTGAAACGCTAAACATTACAGGCTACTTCTCTGTTACTCATTTAGCTCTGTCGGTTGATGAAGCCATCCCAGAACCTCCGCAGCTGAACTGGTTTCCAAATTACTACCCACCTTCGGCTAAAGAAAGGACGTCCGCTCCAGCATGTACGTAGCCTTCACTCAATAAACAAATACACATAAAAGCACACATGCACAGTACTGGGGAAAAACTGCAACCGAGGGTGCAACACTTGGCACGCGCTTGACCCAAAGGTTAAAAGGGCAAGGAAAAGCATTCCATCCTTTTTCCTTTCGAAAGGCATTCTGGTAAAGCAACATAAAAAGAATATTGCTAATTCCTCAGATTATGATGAGGTGACAAAATTACGTAAACTCTACTACTAAAATGCCCTGTTCAGACCACAACAAGCCCAAGCCAGCGTAGTGTTGATGCGTTTTAAAGACGATCATAAACCAGTTGTTGGGTGAAGCAGCATTACCAAATCCAACCGCGCCCAATTCCAACCTGATCACACTCACGTGTATGTTTATGTATATATTTAGATATTTTTTTCTCTCTCTCGCTCTATAAAGCAACGTCCCACGGCATTCCTTAATTTTTTATTGGCATCAAGTACTCTGGTGCACCTTTACATCTTACCAAAATATATGTATATATGTAGCAGTTAAGGAACGAATAAAAAAATACAACAGTAACACGATGCCTTCTGCACAAAAATGCAATGCATACAAGGTGGGAGTTCGGGGATTTGTACTAGACGGACTCTCCCTACCCCTTGCATCTCACATGCAATACTGAAAAGAAAAAAAAATATCTTGGTATGTGCATGTGCGTTAATATTAATATATACCATAGCATGCAGCTTGATTTTCACTTCCCCATCTCAAACGGCCATGTTTTCAGAAGGAACATCTGCACAGCAAAGTAGACCATTATTAGTAAAGTCACACACAGCCCTGCTACTCTGTCTGGAAAACCTCAATGAAGTAAGTGGTCACTGGGGAGGAAGGTGACAACCATTTCCTGAAGATAGGATATGCAACTGGTTTTCTACTGGTACGAGGCTGCAATTCCATCTTCTAATCCCATTTGTTAGACTGATGATAAAGAAAAGCAATCACACTAACAAAAAGTGCAGCCCCGAAAGACCCCGCATTACGGAATTTAACTTATTACAATGTACTACTATGGCTGGTGTGGCTCCATAACCTCCCTCTCTATCTCCGATTGACTCTCAGTGATTTAAAATGTCTGGGTTGCAGAGTCAGGGAGTTCGTTACTGGCTCATTGTAGTAAAGGCGAAGTACACACACCTGTAGCAAATCCTACATTAAACACTTCTACTAGCAGTTGGCATCGAGTGAATCCTTTGATTACAAGTTACTTCCACTTAGAAATGGCAAAACCCAACATGAAATGCATGCAAAGGATGTGAACTTACAAACTTTTTTCTGTCCTTAGCAGATCTCCCAAGCGAGGCTTCAGAAATCACGGTGCAGCTCCAGCCTTCCTGACACCTAGCAGGCAACGCTACGCCGACACACCATGGCTGTTAATCCCAGGATACTGCGGCGCGAGAGCAAGGAAAGGGAACTCCCTCAATTAAATTTCCAATACTAATTATAGCCCCTACCAGCGGTTCGATTCTCCTTTACAGACTGCTTTCATCCTGCACGTCGACGTACACTACTGCTATTCAGTGAACGGTATTGTATACCAAAGAAAGCAACTGTGTATCCCAACTCCTTCTTCCTCCCTACTCACAAACTGGACAAAGTTTGTTTTTCCAAATCGGACGTCAGCTAAAGTACGAGTTAATCTTAGTGTTAGTATGCCTCGAGTCTTCTTTTTGTTGCCGTTACTTTGGATTTAATTCACTTTCTGACTTCTTACTTCTCCTCCTCACCATCAGCAGAAAAAAAACATGAAGTCCCAAAAATAAATTTTACAGCGTGAGGGGATTGGAAAAAGCGTTACAACACTTTCCAGCCAAAGCACATGCTGCAATCAGTCCACTCTCCACCTCCTCCTCTTCAGAGCCCTGGCTTACAACAGCCTTCAAAGGGACTGCCTCGGTGTTGATAGAGAGAGAGCGCTAGAGAGCCTGAAAATCCACTCCCACCGTTAATGAAAAATAGGGGTGTGCTTGTTCCAGCTCGTTGCAAGCTTCCTAGAAGTCAAGGGTGCGGGGAGGAGAAGCCAAAAAAAAAAGCAAACATGACAACTTGCTGCTTATTTCATTCGTACGGCTGCAAGAAAGCAACAGTATGCGGTACTTATTTTGCATTTTTAACTATACATTAAAGGTAGTGTTGAGGGCTGCACAGAGAGTTAACTCAAATCATACAAGAAATAATGAAAAAATAAACAGTTAAGTATGGCTCCCAGCTTAAATTAACGACAAAGAGAGATCATATCTGAGTAGGCTCCTGGGAACTAATAAGGGTGGTGCGTGGGAGGGCGGCTTTTTCATTCTACAGCAATTCAGGGCTTTTGCTCCCTATTTATTTATTTAATTTATTTAATGTATTGCGTCTTTTACATAACCAAAGGCAGTACACTTCCTGTTTACACCAGCAGGAACACAATTAGCTAAACCTTGTCACAGTAACTCTCCAGTTGCTCACTCATCTGTCTGTTTTCCACCACAGTCCCACTAGGAGGAGGGCCGTAAAACTCTGCCTAGGGTTGCTGTATTTATTTTTTTGCAACCGTTAAGGTGGCGCTCATTTAACGCTGTTAGTTTTTAAGGAAGACTACACCAAACATTTCTTTCATTCATATCATGTTCGTTTTTTTCGCCTACCCTTCTCTTCTTGGTTTATATTAAGACGTAAATTTGGGGAAGCATAAAAATGCGATAATATTAACAAATATCTATAACACTCGTATCATTAAAATATTACCAGAAAATCAAAAAAAGTTGCAGTTTCTTATTTTTTTAGTATAGAAGGTATACGAGTACCATGAATTAGGTAATTCATTATCTAAGTAATCTGTTACTCAGATAATGTATTACCTAATTCATAGTACTGTTGGGCGGCCACGGTGGTGCAGTGGTTAGCATTGTTGCCTCACAGCAAGAGGTTCTCTGGTTCAATCCTCGGCTGGGGTGCCTTCTGTGCGGAGTCTGCATGTCCTCCCTGTGGTCGCGTGGGTTTCCTCCGGGTGCTCCGGTTTCCTCCCATATCCCAAAAACATGCTGTAGGTGGATTGGACACTCTAAATTGGCCTTAGGTGTGAGTGTGTGTGTGTGTGCACCTTCTGTGGAAGGTTGGGCGCCGGGCTGGCAACTCGACACTGTAAAACTCCACTGCCAATCATGAGCGGACAGGTGATCCGCTGTGGTGACCCCTAACCGGAAAAAGCTGGAAGAAGAAGATTTATCTAAGTAATCTGTTCATTAGTTAAGAAAAGAGTTTTTCCTCTGGAGCCACAGGTAGGTGAATAGGCAGATTCTTGTAGCAAAAATGAGAACTGTAAGCATAACATCGCTCTGGAAAAGAATTAAACATGCACACAACTATCAGATAAATACACATACTTACATACATATGTGTATACACAGACACGCACAAAACTTAATCCTGAATAAAACGGTTGCTGCTATGCTTTTATTTGCAGCCAAAGTAGAATCAGATGTGGACAGAAGGTGGGGGGGGGGCACAAATCATACAACGCCCCTATATGCAAGCAATTTTTCTACAGCTTTGTTTGTGTCTTTCGGCTTTTCTTGGCTAGGGGTCGCCACAGTGGAACTCCGGTCCGCTAATAATTGGTAGTGGGTTTTTACGTACCGGGTTACCAGCCCTGATGCACAGCCTTCAACGATGGCACGCCCCATTCATGTATGCCTCCACACAGAAGACGCTCTAGCTGAGAATTGAACAGGACGTCTTGCTATGAGGCGACAACGCTACCGCAGTTAAGCAATTTGTCTACAGCTATAATTGAAAAATCAAACACTAGAGATCATAGTAAGCCCTTTTAGAGCTCAGCCCAGGCATCTGATTCCACTTGAGACATCTCAGTGCACAACTAAGAGTCAACCTGAGCAAGAGGTTAGGCTGTACAAACTCATGATCCCTCCCCCAGCAAGACTTAAACCTTCAAAATCCCCCTCCTGTTGTAAGTATGATTGCAACAGCCTAGTCTACCACTTCAGGTCTCTTACCTGAAAAAGAGATAAAAACTGGAAAACCTTAAAACAAGAAGTTCCATGCCTAACTTTGCTATGGGTCAGCAAGATTACCTTAACCTGATTACTTAACCAACCTTTTGCTTTTATGAAGAGGAATGGGAGAGTATTCCTTGAGAGCTGCTGTATGCTTGAGGAGAAAGGATACAGAGAGAAAAAACCCGTCCTGCATTATACCTTCATCTCTTGTTTTTGAAAATACCATTGCCCCTCCCCTCTGTCTGCCAATTTCCTATTACTTTAGCACTTTGTCTACCTTACTTCCTGTCCTACTTGTCCCCTCCCACTTGCATCCCATGCGTCCAGCAATTCTGCCTGTTTCTCTCTATGGTACACATTTTTTTCCTCACAAGGCACATCCATTAAATATTAGATGCCTTAGTCTTTATTCATTAAATCTGGATAGGATTTAAATGTGCTCATAGCTGCCAAAATGAAAACAGAAAACAAACATGTAATTCTTGGAAGAAAGTGCTTCAACCTTGCATTTATTTATATTCACTTATCCATACCAAAATGAACCATTATAAGACTGTTGCAAACATAGGGCTTGAATTGACCATAAATCATTTATCACCCATGGTTACATGCAATTTTCTGGAGGTTATTTATTTATTTTTATTTTTCATTTGTTTGCCGGGTTATTCCGACTGGACACAAGGTGACCGTTTTAAGAGGAGGTCCGGGAGAAAAGCTCCAACTACATAGTAAAAAATTATAAAAACTAATAAAAAATTATATAAACATAGCTATTTTGTACAAAGAGCATAGAACATATAAAAGAAGTAAAAATCAGAGTTTTACAACTGATGCAGCGTATAGTGATTAGTATATTGAGAAACAATTAAAGAAGATATTTAGAATTGCTTGAACATAAATTCAAAAAGAAATTTGCATAGACAAACAGGGTCATAAACTAGAAATCATAACTATAAAGGTGGCTTAAACACCTGATTCACAGTACTATGTACTAAGTGAAACTATACAGTACACCTGTGATCTAGGGATGTTGAAAGTCAAGAACAGGTGAAATTAGTCTGGTTCTGTATAGGAACATATCCAAGTTTTGAATAGGAGATCTTTTAGTAGGGATTTGAATGTATGTGTACTATTTAGACATCTAATGTCAGGGGGTAGAGAGTTCCAGGCCTTAGCAACTGCAAAGGAATAAAGAGATTGGCCTGAGCTATGTAAGCAATTGGTAACAGTCAGTAGGGCGATATTGGAAGATCTTAGTTGACACGCAGTATTATGGAAGGTGAGCAGACCAGAGGGGGCAGGTATTTTATTTGGTTGGTATAGCAGTTGATGGGTCAGGAGAAGTTGATTGTATTTTAGTAGGTTAGGGAGTTCTAACCATCCTAGTTGTCTTAGGGAGAGGCAGTGATGAGAACAAAACTTAGCATTGGTTGCAAATTTTGAGATTATATTGTAGCAGGAAGATAGTTTCAGAAGGTCAGATTTGTTTAGGTTAGTTAGAACTGGGGAAGTGTATAGTAAGGTGGAAAGTAGATTGGTACAAGAGGTAGTGATTCGGGATTCCTGTGTGAGGAAGCTCTTGCAGTGGTAGAGTGAACCTAGTTTTTTATGAACTTTGGCAATTATTAGTGCTATATGTTTGCCAAAGTTTAGGTTTTGGTCAATAGTTACACCTACTAGCTTGGCTTGGGTCACTGGTGTGATAAGGGTATTGTTGGAGGATGTTATTGAGAATGGCAAGGTAGGGGTGAAAGTTTTGGATGGGTGGAAGATCATGAGTTGGGTCTTAGATGGGTTAATATGAGTTGGGAGGAATTTAGCCATTTTTCTATAGTAGTGAAGGCTTCCTGGGTTCTGTCTTGGAGTAATTGTAGAGAGGGGGGCTGAGCAAATAAGGGTGGTGTCATCAGCATACCGTACTATATTAGTTTGTTAGGTAGCTGAGGGGAGGTTATTGGTAAAAATGGAAATTAGTAAGGGACCAAGAATGGATCCTTCCAAAACACTGTGTCCCACTGGGAGGAGAGGGGAGAGAGAGTTATGCCATTTAACAGCTTGTGGCCGGAGTGACAGATAATTTTTAAACCACAGTAGAGAGGAGTTATCCAGACTGAGCTTAGAGCGAGTCGATAGTAATTTGCAGTGCGATACTGTGTCAAATGCCTTTGACAGATCTAGGAAGACAACAGATACAAAGTTACCAAGATTTCTTTGTTGGTTGACGTGGTCAGTAAAGGATATAAGGTCAGAAGTGGTACTATGGTTTGGCCGAAATACATGTTGGGAATTTGCTAGCAAGTTATATTGAAGAAGATGATTCAGTAGTTGGGTGTGTACACATTTTTCTAAGATTTTTGATAGGGGAGATAGCATAGCTATGGCACGATAATTACTAAGTTCTGTCGAGAATCCAACTTTGTGTAGGGGGACGATGTAAGAAATTTTCCAGAGAGAGGGGGCAGTGTGTTCAGCTATGGATCTGTTGATGAGTATGGAAATAGGGTAGGCAATGGCAGAGGCAGCAATCCTGAGGTAATCAGTGAGGAGTTTATCAGTAGCGAGAGTGGTGGGTTTCAATTTGGCAAGGTGTTTATGAATTAGGTCAGTTGGAACTGGTTTGAGAGAGAATTGGGTGGTGGTCTTACAGTGACAGTTTTGTATTTTGGGGTTATTTGTAGTAATAGTAGTAGTGAGGAAATTGAATAACGTTTGGATGGAGGAAGTGAAGTAGTCATTAAACTGGGTGGTAATATCATTGTTATCACCTTCAGTGTTAGGGTTTAGGGAGGTGATTTTGCCTGGTTGGAGAATGTGGTTGATTGCAGACCAGAATTTTTGTGGATTGTTGTAGTGAGTTTTTTGCAGCTGGATATAATAACTTTTTTGTCATTACGTATTTGTTTTTTTTGCTTTGCTTCTGAGCTCTAGGAAGTATTGTCAATTTGTACTTGTTTTGTTGGTACGCCAGGTTGCCCAAGCTATGTCTTGTTGTCTGAGTAGTGATCTTGTGCCCCTTGAGATCCAGGGGGCTGGGTTGGTTTTAGTACGAATTATACATTGTGGGGCCATAATATTAAGGATACCTAAGAAAGTCGTATTAAAGTACTCCACGGCTTCCTCTAATGTTAGAGTTTTAAGAGGTGACCAATTTTTTTTAAGGTGTTAATGAATTGGTCTGGTAGGAAATTTTTGGAACTATGGCTAGAAAGTAGGATGGGGATTTTTATGGGTTGTGTGTGCTGTCTTAGTATGAATGTGGATAGGTGATCACTGAGGGAGTCAGGTAACATTCATAGGTTCATCGGTATGTACTAGGCTAATGGCCCTGAGGCCTTTACAAGCCTAGCCATAGGATTACACTGGCATAGTGCCACCTGACCTTAGTTCCCAGTGCCTCTGTCGAGTAGAGCCACTGGAGTTATCCCCAGGGTGAATTTTCTGTTTCCCATCCACTCATCAAGATTTCTCTTGAAGAGGGTCAGCAAGGTGCTCTGCTTGACATGTATTGGAAGTCTGTTCCATAGCATAGGCAGTCTCTGGGTTATGAACCTGTCCCTCCACCATGTTCTGCTAATTGTGGTAATGAGGTTAAGGTCCCTGGAGCATGTGGTGCAGATGGACTTGGATTTCTTTAGATGTAGCATTTCTAACAGAGCTGGGTCAGACAAAGTTTTGTAAGTCAAGCAGAGTAGGTGATAGGTGATAGGAGACAGAGAATAGTTGGAGTTTTTTGAGTCTGTCCATATAGGACATGTTTAAGGCCTAGGAGCCTCTTTGAGAGGTACTTTTGTGGCCTCTCCAGTTGTTGCAGGTGTCTAGTGAAGTACATGCCAAATGGCACATTGTACTTGATGACTGGCCTAATGAGGGAAGAGTAGAGGGAGACAATGACCTCTTTCTTCCTGGAAAACCCTTAGTAATGAGATGTACCACATAGAAGGACTTTCTGACCACAGTAGCAATGTGGTGATCAAAAGAGAGGTTGCTGTCAACCTGTGTTCCCAGATCTCTTATAACGCCTTCTCTGTTCAGTGGACTACCATCAATGTGGTAATTCATGGGAGCCAGGTTTTTCCCAAAGGGGATGATGACACATTTTTTGGCATTGAGCTTAAGCCCATGGCTCTGACACCAGTTGTTCTCAGTGAGGCCATTCTGTAGGATGTTAACATTACTTGGGGAGTTAATAATAGCTCCCAACTTGCAATTGTCTGTGAACTTTGTCAGCCAGAGTCCCTTTGTTTCTTGTTGGCCAGGACTTCAGAGAAGTAGATACCAAACAGGAGAGGACCCAGGACCAAACCCTGTGGGACTCCACTCATGACTAGGTCAGCAGTCTGACTTGGAGTCAGCTACTTTCACACTGTGGGTTCTATCTGTGAGCCAGTTTGCAACCCACCTAGTGATATAGGGGTTGATGCCAAGCTTAGTGAGTTTTTCTATGATTCCTGAGTGGGAAATGGTATCAAAAGCCTTGGCCAGATCAAGGTAGGCTGTATGAACCACCTTTCCTTTATCTACACCTCTGGTGACTGACTCAAAGAAGTCAAACAAGTTGAGCAGGCATGCTCTACCCTTCACAAGGCCAAACTGTGTGGGATCCAGAGTTTGGGGATTCCTTATATCCTTGTTTATTAGGTCCATGACGATGCATTCCACAGTTTTGGATATCTGACTCGTCAGGCTAATGGGGTGATAGTTCCCAGGGTCTATAGTCGATGCTCCTTTGTGGAGATGGATGACTGTAGCAGTGCGCCATTTGGTAGGGACAAAGCCTGAGGTGAGGCTGTGATTGAACAGGGCACACAGGTGAGGTGCCAGTTCACTCTGTAGTTCATGTAGAACATAACCAGGGATGTTGTCAGGTCCCATAGAAGCTGTATTCTTGGCCTTAGACAGAGCTGTTTTGACCTGTGGAGCAGTAATACTGGGTGCCTGGCAATCTACTGGTACTGTGTTTGGTCCTTTCAGGGGGTAAAGTTGGCACTGAATCTGTCGGCCAGTATACTGGCAATATCTGTTGGCTCAGTATAGGAGGTACCATTGTGCAGTAGCTTAGAGCAAATCTGGATATTGCCATGGATATTCTTTACATAACTATTGAAGGCCTTGTGGTTGTCTTTACTATTTGCTGCAATTCTGTTTTCATAGCTAGTTTTAAAGGATTTGATGAGGGATCTCAACTTTTTGTTGAGGGTGATAAGGGAGTTTTTCCAGTCTTGGGACTTCACCTTATTCTGCATCAGTTTCCTCCTTCTGTTGTAGAGTTTGTTTATGGCAGGGGACCACCAGATTGGCTTCCATTTTTGGAGGAGAGTGTCTTGGTTCTATTGGGTATGGCGAGATCCATGCATTTGTGTACATGTTCGTACAGTGCATTGGTGTATGATTCTGTGGTCACAAAACTATTCTCCATTTGCATGGGTGCCGTGAAGCTAGCCACCTCTGTTTTTTGGAGCCCAAAGTTAGTTTTGGAGAAGTTTTTCATGGTGGTTACCTTTGTGTGTGTGTGTGTGGGGGTGTATTTCTAAGGTGATTAGTTTGTGGTTGGATCTAACCAGGGAGGAGCTGACGATTGGTGTAGAGCAATGGTAGCCCATGTTAGTAATGACCAGGACAAGGATGTTGCTACCTCTAGTGGGGGTAAAAACGAGCTGGTCCAGGGCATTGAAATTAATGAACTCCAGGAAACTTTGGGCAAGTGTATTGGTACATGAGTAGTTTACTCAGTTAATGGAGGGGTAGTTGAAGTTGCCTAGTAAGAGAGTGTTAGGTTGGACCCTAACATTCTCCAGGGTGATTAGGAACGTGGAGTGCGAGACATGGTTGGGGACCTATAGCAGGCTACGACCTGAATCGCTGTCTTACCTAATGTGAGCTGCACCTGAAGTATCTCTGATGCATTATGTTGGGCTGCCAGTCAGGAGGTGTGCGCATCCTTTATGAAGATGGAAACGCCACCGCCTTTGGAGCTTCGGTCCAAGTTCTGGGGCTGAAAGGTGTGGAATGAGTTATAGCCTGGTAGTGCAGGGGTGCTTTCTGCTGCCTTGAACCAGGGCTCTGTTACAGCACAAATGTTGAAGTTCTCCATTTTAAGGAGTGCTTTGAGTGAGTGCATTTTGAGATTTAGACTTCTAACATTGAGCAGCATGACCCTCAGATTGCATTTGTTTGTAGCTGTTACGGTGGTAATTTGGTCTTAGGAACACCGCCTAAAAAGGCACTATAGGGGTGGCAAGAGCCTTGGCCAGTATCCGGAAACCCAGGGCTGACAGATGCAGGCCATCTCTGGCAAAGCATCGAGGTCTGTCAATCATGTCATCCCAGGCAGACAGATACTGGATCCCCTTAGAATGACACCAGCAACTTAGCCAATTGTTGAAATCAATCATTTTCTGCTTGTGCTGTGGTATAATTCTGGGTAATGGTAGGATGCTGCTCAGAGCTAGTACCAGATATATTGGCAGATGAAGGCTTGTTGGTTAGGATCCAGTCTACTATGGATGCCTTTTTGGTGGATTTGTCTATACGGATGGGTGTTTGGATAAGCTGTGTGAAGTTAAATAGATTTAAGTGGTACTTCGGGGGGTATGCCATGACAGAGGCCAAATCAATGTTGAAGTCCCCCAGGATAAGTGTCTCCTGAGGGAGGTGGGTGGAAGACCAATGTAAAATGGACTCTAGATGGACTCTAGAGTGGAAATATTGTCACCTGGTGGTAAATAGACACCTATAATGTTGAGTTGTTTCTGCTGGTTTAATTTTATATTTGCAAACAGGGTTTCTGCATAGTCAAAAGTGGGGATATCTTTACGCATTTGTTGGAGAGTAAGATTGTGCCTGTAAAGTAGGCAATGCCCCCGCCTCTTTTAGCGATTTGATCACATCTAAAGATGTTGTAGCTAGGAGGGGCTATGGTGGTATCTTTGATGTGGGACTTGAGCCAGGTCTCGGTAAGGAGTACAATGTCAGGGTTATAAAAGGATATAGAGGCATGTAGCTCTTTAGTTTTATTCATGATGCTGTGGCTGTTTATACTGAGTATTAAGAAGTCAGATGTTTTTTGCTTGCAGGGGATATTAGGTCTATGTATGTTTGCAGCAGTAGGTGTAGTAGCGGAGGGGCCTGGGTTAGGGTGGATGTCACCACTGAGTGCAAGTTGGTTAGTAGCAGTGGTCAGTGTGTGTAGGTAATTAGCGATCATATGGTGTATGAGTAAACTGGGTAGTTTTTTATAATTAGTTTCTTTGTACATGAGCTTGGTGAGACCAAAGGGGGTGTTGTTGAAGATAATAGGTGAAATGTATATGCGATTATGGTGGTGAATGTCTGAACAGGTTAGCATGGGGGAGTTTAGGTGATTGTGATTAGTGATAGTGGAGTGGTAAGAAGTTAGATGGTAGCCTAGGGAGAGGAGAACTGCTAAGAAAATAGAAAGTGCAAGAATGGTGAGAGTTGGAGGAGGTGGTGGTAGTATATGTGGAGTTACTTTATCTGATTTGTGAGTTATTAGAGGAAGAAAGGATAGTGTGATGTGGCAGAGCACCACAGAACAAATTAATGAGCAGGTGGTGAAAGGAAAGCTAGGGGAGTGGTTGGAGGATGATGTGATACTTTGGTGGGAGATGTTAGGGAAATCAGGTGATTGTGGTTATGAATAAATTGGGGTATAGGCGGGGCAGGTGAGATAAGGGGGCAGGGTGGGGAGTGAACGTAGTGGGCTGAATCCCACTCCACAAGTTAAGGAACTTGGCAAAGAACTGAAACAGTGAACTAGAGTACATAAGGTACTGATTAAAGTGTGATTATATTTAACTGTGACTGGCAATACCACTGTGAGTTTTATGGGCAGTAGCTAACAGTAAATAAGGAGGAAGGTCAGGGTTGACTGTTAATTAAGGGATGCTGTTAATTTTAAGTCAGTTGCAAAGAAAAAAGGAGGAGGGTCCTATGGCAGGCCTTTGCGTCCGTGCACACTACTCACTCAGAACAGCAAGTAAGATACTTTAATGAAAAAAACACCTACAGACTCTAATAACTAGTGCAGCTCTGTGGTGGAAGATAGTGAGGCAGGTAGTAGACCGCAGCAGCTTTAGATTGCAGAGTACAATCCCGAGGGAGAGGCAACGCAGCAGAGTTGTATTTTCAGTAAAAAATTCAGCAGATATATTTAAACACTCTAAAAGAGAGCAGAGATATAGACGTTAGGGTGAGGTGAGTGGAACCCCTGCAAATGGGGAGTGGACAGTATTAAGCACAGGAGAAAATAATAGGTAATAAATACACAGACTTAAGCTAGTCATGCAATAGTAGAAATAAAAACAATAGTTTGCGCTCTTTTATCAGTGGTACATTAAGGAATATTTAAAACACACTGGTGTAGTCCCAGTTACAGAGTAGTTCACCAGAAATGCCTAGCAGTAGTTAGATAATGCATTACACAGTAATTATATTTCTTAGTATGTAGTTCAATGGTATTTCAGCATCATATAGCTCTGTTCTAGATGAAAACGATTCATATCTTCCCATACAAGCATTAGTTAGAGATGATAACTTATTGGCAACTTATTGGTTATGAAATGCAGCGAACACCTCACATGAGACTGGACTGCATCAGTGACTTAAGGTCATACTACAATGTCATCCTGTAACCCCAGGTACTCTTGATACTTGAGTGTCTTGATTACCACCACAAGGGTTCCCTCAATCTCCGCAGGCCCCACTACACAAGCACGTGATGGCAGGACCATGCATAAATGAAGAGAGCAGACTGTTCAAGTTCATTCCCCTCCTCCCACTAAAGCCACTAAAATTAGACTTCCAACCTGGCCTTCCAAGGAAGGGGGCTGGATGAACTTCACCCATTCTTCCAAACACATTCTCATAATATTTTCTCCAAATCCACTCATGTTCCAGAAAAAAAAAACAGCTGCAGTCCCAAGGATAAATAAAAACTCCAGCAAGCACTCTACCCTGGATTGGATACAAGTCAGTAAGAACCCCCAGTCATATATAACAGGCTGCTTATCAGATAGCCTCAGTGATCACTCCCCAACATTCCTACTCAAAAAATACCTGTACCAAGCTAAACCTGTTGTCTATCGTCAAATACGTAAAAAAATAAACTTTAACCCACTCACATTCATCTCATCCCTCAAAGAATGTAACTGGCATGCTCTAAAGTACCTCAGTCTAGATGACGCAGTTGAATCTTTTAATACTACCTTCCTGAACATCCTTAATTACCATGCCCCCATAAGATTTTCCAGAACCAAAGCACAACCCTCCCCATGGCTACAAAAAAACACTACGTCAGAAATGAAAAACAGGGATAAAGCCTGGGAGCACTGGCAAAACCAAAACCCCTGCAGCTAGACAGAAATTCCTAGAACTACGCAATAGAGTCAAAAAGCTAATAAACAGGACAAATTCCAATACTACCAGTCTGCCCTAGACTCCTCACAACACAGCCCCAAACAATTCTGGTCCTCCATAAACTCCATCCTCCACCCAGGTAAAGTCAGTACCCCTCCTCCTAACATCCCTCACTCCTCAGAAAATATTGCTACCTCATTCAACACACACTTCACCCAAACCATACTATCACTAGATAAACAACACAACCCCCCTCCACTCCAACCCACACCTTCAACTAGTAATCTCCCCACTGCCTTCTCTTTTTCTCCTGTACCTACCTCCAACTTAAACCCACCAAATTAGCAGCAGACAACCTCCCAAGTGAATACCTACAAATCGCAGCTGATGCTCTGGCCTACCCAGTATCCATCTTGATTAACCGATCTCTTTCAGAAAGTTACGTTCCCACATTGTGGAAAGTCTCACATATAATTCCCCTCCACAAAGGCGGACCCTCTGCAGAACTAACCAATTACCGCCCCATAGCTATTCTCTCTCCACTCTCCAAAATACTAGAGAGATGCATACACTCTCAGGTCTCACACTACCTCCTTACTAACAACCTCCTTTCCAGTACTCAGCATGGTTTCTGACCAAACCATAGCACCAGCACTGCCTTACTCTCCTTTACAAACACTATCCTTCAGCATAAAAACAATGGCTATCTCTCCTCTGCTACTTTCCTAGACCTATCTAAAGCATTTGACATGGTCCCACACAAACAACTTATCTCTGTCCTCAATAACCTATCCTTCTCACAATCAGTCACCAACTCGTTTCAGAGTTACCTGTCTGACCGCCAACAATCCGTTGTATGGCAGAATGACATATCTCCCCAACTACCTGTCTCCATAGGGGTTCCCCAAGGATCCATCCTTGGACCCCTACTTTTCTCTGTTTACACCAATAATCTAGCCTCTGCCACCAAACATGGCACACTCATCCAATACGCAGATGACTCTACCATCATCTGCTCAGCCCAGTCCCTACCCAAACTGCAAAAAGTCACACAGGAAGCCTTTTCCTCTGTTGAAACATGGTTATCCGATGCCCAATTAATACTCAACCCAAACAAAACTAAACTACTCATCTTCCAACCCACCAAACATACTCAAAACAACTCTCACTTTACATCACAGCAAAAGACAACACCACTATATACCCAACTGAACACACCAAATTGCTAGGAGTGGAAATAGACAATAAACTAAAATTTGACATTCACATATCCATGACCATAAGAAAGTCCACAAAAAACTAGGAGCATTATACAGAAATAAACAATTTCTCACCAAAGCAGCAGAGATTTCAATAGCAAATTCCCACCTTATCTCCACCTTACTTTATGCCTCTCCAGTATATACCAACCTAAGGCAATGTGATCTAAACAAGCTAGAGACCTGCTACAACAAAATCGCAAAATTCGCCACAGGGGCATCCTACCGTAGTCACCACTGTCTCTCACTTGCTGAACTGGGCTGGCTTGAACTCCCTCACCTCCTTCAGTGGTATCAACTCTCACTCACCCACAAACTAGTAAACCATCCACTAAATGTCCCATCCCTCCAGAATCTACTCCAACCCTATCGCACCACCAGACCACTAAGATCCAGCTACAAAAATCACTTGCAGATCACTAAAGCCAATAACTCTGCTGGTGAAGCACTATTCTCTTGCGCCATAGCCAAATTATGGAACTCACTCCCACCCACAATTACCTCCGTACCATCATGCACCAACTTCAAAACTTTATTAAAAGCACCTAAAAACATGCTGGCTATGCCCTTGCAACTCCCACTCTAATATCATCCACCCCATCCAACTACTACCTTTCTTTCACCTCCACTAACTACCTTGATGATAGCAAGCTCAGATGCTCATAAGCCTAGTACTTATTATACAGCAGGAACTTCTCATTGTTACATTTGTTAATGCCTGTTATGTACTTCACAGATAAAGATTCTAGTTGTCTACTGATGTACTATGTTCTTCATCTGTAAATATGTTGTAAGTAATTTCTGTGTTAAATTGTTAATCACTATGTAATCCAATGTAACTACTGTCTGTTTATTTTACTGTGGAGCTTTTCTCCCCGGGCCTCCGCTGAAAATGGACCCACGTCCAGTCGGACACTCCCGGTCAACAAATTTAAATAAATAAATAAATAAATAAAAAGAAATAAAATGTAGTGCATCTGCCACGTATAGCTGTAGCCTTTTGTCTGTAATATGCAGGTGCTAATTACCATCACCCATCTTTATGAACTGTTGCACAAACCTGTTTAACATTTGAACCCTTTTCATTACTAGCACATCACTTGCATCCCAGTATTGTGGCTACAAATACAATATCTGACAATATAAATATAACAGCGGGCCAAATGTCTTAGAATTTCTCAGTAAATGTCTGCTGCATAACTTTTCTGAAATGGTATAGTGGTAATATCACTTCTCCCTATATGTAATAAAATTCATCATTTCTCTTTAGAGTTTTCTGCAGGGCTCAGTTACTTCTAGAAAAGTCTGCATTTGATATCACTCTCTTGTACAAGTAGATACATCTTTACTACATGAAGTCAGAATTTATGAACGGACTCAACTGAGCCTTCCTGGAGTTCACATTGTTTATGAAAAATAAAAGCATGCCGCATTATCTTGACTTCCTTCGGCCAGACTTTGCATGTAACAACAAAGAAAACAAAATATCAACTGACACATATGTCCTATAATCATGTAATTTCTATCTTCCTAATGGCACTATGTCCCCCTTGCTATGAGCATGTATACTAAATTAATGTGATTTACGCATACTGTTGTTTGGGCTCAGCGTTGTGATGGACATTCACAATACTAACCAAAAATGGTACGTAGAAAGAGGTGTGACTCCTCGTCAGAGAATAAGAACAGTGCTTCCACACATAGCATCATGTTAATAAAATACCCTGATCATACCTGTAAAGTCGCACTAATACATTAATTGACACACATACTGTGTCACCCACCTGTAATGGCTCACTGGCCCTTGTCCAACTAAACATGTATCCATATCACAGCTGTGCCCTTCCTCATATCTTCAGTGCCTCAGTACCTAAGGCAGTCTAACCAGCTTTGCAGATTTCACTTGGTCTAAAATCTGAAAAGTGCAACAAAATATCAGCAAGTATTCCATCCAGGAAAAAAGTGATAATATTAAAATACAAGTAAACTTTTCCAATTCTTTGTGCAATGGATTAAAATTGTTTTATCTCATAAGCAAACATCTCCCTACCCTCTTTGTTTCTTTTTGAGCCTGAAATTAGATACCTTCTTAACTGCAAATGTTGGCATGGTGTCATGGAACCGCTATGCCTTGTGTTATTTAGTGTGGTGATCCCTTCCCTCATTCCACTTATTAAATACTTCTTTTACTTTAATGTCAACATAAATTGCTACAGTTTACCTGTTGACTGATACCTGCCACTCCACTAGTCATCTCTTTGTGCCTTTCTTTCTCTGCTTGTTTCTTAACCAAGTAGGTTTATTGGTCCAAAGATGCTTTATAGCCATGACACTGACCAAAAGGCAAAGTCATTAATTACATTGTACAAGGTTACAATTGTGATAATAAGACAATTTAACAGAGTACAAGCTATAGTATTCATATTACAATGTACTTTGTGACAAAATGGACATCAATATTTACACTAAGACTTTTTGTTGTGTCTTTTGGCTTTTCCCGGCTAGGGGTCGCCACAGCGTAACTCCGGTCCGCTAATGATTGGTAGTTGATTTTTATGTGCCGAGTTACCAGCCCTGACGCACAACCTTCAACAAAGGTACGCCCATTCACGCATGTCTCCACGCAGAAGACGCTCTAGCTGAGAATCAAACCGGACAGCGACTTACTGTGAGGCGACAACGCTACTGCAGCACCACCACCGCGGGTCAATATTTACACTAAGACATTTACTTTAAATTATATAGCAGAATGTAAATTTCCATTATTGTATAAAGGATTAAAGATCACCATTCATATTTATTTGTTTGGTTAACAAGCTCAGTCTGAGTGATCATGAAAGCAAATGCAAACCAGTGTCAATAGTTGATATACTGGATACAACCTCCCAGATTAGTAGAGCATTATTCCATATTGCTGTTAGTCAGATATTGCATACATGATTTATAGAGTTCAGTGAAGGTTTAAAGAAAGGGAAATGAGTCAGGGAGGAGAAGGAGGGTGACTAAGATAAAGGGGAGAATGAGAGGAAGAGGGGAAAAGAAATGTTAACAAGATGTTAGAAATGAATGAAGGCTGAAAGAGCATTGTTTAGCAGGTGGAGTGAGGTGCTCTTTGTGGAGGCAGCTGAAAGATGATTATAATTGTAGACAGACTTGTTTACTATGAGAATGTTGGTTGTGGGTGATGACGATTTGGTGGTGTTATGAAATAATTCCATGCTTAGTTAAGCACTTGCAGGTGGTAATTGGAGCATGCAGAATATTAAACAAATAATTATGAAGTGAAATAAATAACTTTGGCAGACTACAACTTAATTATACAAAATGTATCCAAATTATCTGAACCTGTAACACTGAATTAACCATTTGCCTACAGCAGTGGCATTTCATGTATTAGTTAAATGTGTCAGTAGTTTCAATTTGAAGTTTATATAATCTGGGTCATTACAACTGTCCTGGAGGAGAATGCTGTAGTTTGCACAGTTGTAATTTTGCTTAAGCCTCTTTGCTATCCAGCTAAACTCTGCTGTTGCCCTTTAAAGAATCTTATCAAACAAACCTTATACAAGGACACTGTTTCAAGAATTCTGTGCATTCTTTATCAAAGCCCAAATTACTTCACCGTTGGGCCCAGTGAAGTTCCAGAACTGAGCACAATTTTGGCTTTGCTCCTAGAGTCAGTCTCTTGAAATTTTCTCACAGTAAATGAGACAGAAAATTAATAAATTTAAAAATCTTGGTCACGAATGTGTTGTACTCTGAAACTAATGTATTTATAGATTTATATGCTCATAGGTTAATACTATGCAAGCAGTATGAACAACGATATGTAGCCAATCCATGTGCCTTTAGAAGTATAGTCAGTAAGTTTACCTCTCTTCTTGATAAGGGGCATACTAATAATTCCTGGGGTAAATTTGTATGGACCCATCCAAATGTCCAGACAAAGTGTTTTGTCACACTTTAGGTAGTGTGATTGTTTTTCACTCACCCCTGCAGTGAATGATCTTTTTACTCATCCGATGGAAAGCTGAAGCTGTTATAAGGCTGTGTTACAGCCTTTCATAGGTTCATACTAGGCTATCTGCCCTAGGGCATTTATAAGCCTAGCCAGAGTGTGTTTGGCTTTTGCCATCCATTTTAAATTAATATTGCTATGCCCTTTTTTGAGGTTAGTATACTGTGCCTCTGTCTAACAGTGACACAGAAGTGATACCCAGGGTAAACCTATGATCTCCCATCCACTCATCAAGATTCCTCTTGAAGAGAGTCAATGAGGGACTCTGCCTAACCTGGGCTGGGATTTTATTCCAGAGTAAAGGGAGCCTCTGGGTTATGAATCTGTCCCTCCAGCATGTCCTATTTATTTCAGTGCTGAGATTCAAGTCTCTCGAGCGCGTAGCTCGATGGGATTTGGATTTTCTGAGGTGCAGCATGTCCATTAATTCTGGGTTGGACATGGCTTTATACGTCAGGCACAGATCGCCTCTGAGCAGGCGGTATGCCACTGAGTAGAGCTGGAGTTTCTTTAACCGGGCAGCATATGGCATCTGTTTGAGCCCTTTGATCCTCTTGGTGGGGTACTTTTGGGGTCTTTCCAGTTGCTGCAGGTGTCTGGTAAGGTACATCTCAAAAGGGGCATTGTACTCAATTATGGGCCTGATGAGGGATGAGTAAAGAGGCATGATGACATTCCCTGATCTAGATGTGAATCCCTTCATGATTAGGTGGGTTATATAAAATGTTTTTCTAACCACTTTGGCCACGTGGTTGTCAAATGAGAGATTGCTATCAACTTGGGACCCAAGGTCCCTAATTACTTCTTCTGTACTTAATGGATTACCACCTATGTGGTAATTTGTGGGCACTTTGTTTTTGCCAAAGGGGATTACTATACACTTTTTGGCGTTTAGCTTGAGGCCATGGCTCTGGCACCAGTTGTCTGTTTCTATGAGGCTGTTTTGGAGGATGCTTGTGTCAGCTGGAGAGCCAATTATGGCGCCCAGTTTGCAGTCATCTGCGAACTTGGTCAGCCACAGTCCTTCCATGTTGGCCTGTACCTCCGAGAAATATATACCGAACAAGAGAGGTCCCAGGACTGAGCCTTGTGGGATGCCACTTGTAACTGGTTTGGAGTCTGACATGGCTCCAGCAATTCTAACCATGTGGGTTCTGTCCTTGAGCCAGTTTGCAACCCATCTAGTGACATAGGGGTTTATATTTAAGCTGATGAGCTTATCTATAATGCCCGAGTGGGGTATTGTATCGAAGGCTTTTGCGAGGTCCAGGTAGGCTGTGTGGACCACCTTCCCCTCGTCAATGGCCTTGGTGACTGTTTCAAAGAAATCCACCAGGTTTAAGAGGCAGGATCTGACTTTAACAAAGCCGAACTGGGTAGGATCCAGTGCCTGTAGGTCCCCAATATCTTTATTTATGAGGTCCATGATGATCCTTTCCATAGCTTTGCAGACCAAGCTAGTCAGGCTTATGGGGCAATAGTTTCCAGGATCCATTGAGGCACCACCTTTGTGGAGAGGGACCACTGTTGCTGTATGCCACTCTTTGGGTACATTATCCTGCAGTAAGGCTGAGATTGAACAGTAGTTTTATGTTTAGGTTTAGCTCTTCTTATAGTTCATGTAGGACGCAGCCCGGGACACCGTCTGGTCCCATTGATGCTGTGTTTTTTGCTTTGGGGAGGGCGGCTCTTACCTGAGCATCTGAGGTGTCAGGGGGGCAGCACTCTGCTGGGATAGATATTTGCCCTTTTGGTGGGGAGGGGGTTTGCTGAACCTGTCAGCTAGGATGTTGGCAATGTCTGTGGGTTCGGTGTATTTTTTGTCATTTTGGACTAATTCTGAGCATATCTGGGAATTCCCACCCAGATTCCTAACATAACTAAATAAAGCCTTATGATTATCCTTAGTGTCCTGTGCAAATTTTCTCTCGAAGCTGGCCTTAGACGATTTTATGAGTGCCCGTAGTTTTTTGCAAATACTGATCAGAGATGCCTTCCCTTTTTGGGATTTTGCTCTATCATGTAGTAGCTTCCTCCTTCTATTGTATAGTTTGTTTATGGCTGGGGTCCACCAGACAGAATATCTGCCTTTGGAGGAATGGGTCTTGGTTTTATTTGGGATTGCATGATCCATGCATTCCTGAAGGTGTTCATAGAATGCATTTATAAAGGATTTGTGGTCTGGGCCGCATTTTCCACAGGCCCGGGGTATTTGTAGGATTCCACCTCGGTTTTGAGGAGTGTGAAATTTGCTTTAGAGAAGTTTTTCACTGTGGTTTTCTGGGCAGGGGGTGGGGTTGGGATGTGAATATCCAGTGAGATTAGTTTATGGTCTGATCTTACCAGTGAGGGATACACTTCTGGTCTGGAGCATAGAGTCCACATGTTGGTGATGATCAGGTCCAGTATGTTTTCCCCTCTTGTGGGAGTGGTAACAAGTTGTTTCATAGCATTTGAGTTTATAAATTCTAGGAACCTTTGGACTAGGGTGTTGGAGCTAGAGTAATGCTCACAGTCTATGTTTGGGTAGTTGAAGTTGCCCAATATAATGGTGTTTGGAGAGACCTTCATATTTTCCAGTGTTCTCAGGAAGGCCGAGTGGGGTTCCTGGGTTTGGGAGGGTGGTCTGTAGCAGGCTATAAACTGGAAGGCAGTTTTACCCACTGTTAGTTGCACATGGATAGTCTCTAATGCTTTGTGCTGTGCCACCAACCTGGAGGTGTGGGTATCTTTGACGAATATTGATACTCCCCCTCCTTTTGTGGTTCAGTCCAAGTTTTGGGGCCGAAAAGCATGGTATGAGGTATAACCTGGTAGTGCTGGGGTTCTCTCGGGAGCCTTGAACCAGGTTTCTGTTACTGCACAGATATCGATGTTCTCCATGGTAAGGAGAGTTTAGAGTGCGTGCATCTTGAGGTTTAGACTTCTGGCATTGAGTAGCATTGCTCTTAGTTTCTTATCCCTTGTGATACCTATGGAGGTGGGTTTGTCTTTTGAGCCTTGCCTAAAAAAGGCACTATGGGGGTAGCTAGAGCCTTTGCCAATATCCGAAAGCCCAGGGGTGACAGGTGCAAGCCGTCCCTAGTGAAGCATCGTGGCTTGTCGAGCATGTCATTCCAGGCTGACAGGCATTGGATTCCCTTTGAATGACACCAATACTTAAGCCAATTGTTGAAATTGATCATCTTGTCTTCATATTGTGGCATCATTCTTGGTGAGGGTAAGATGCTACTCAAGGTCAGGGTCATACCGGCCTGGGCTACATGCTCAGAGATCTCCTCTATGTCTCTTTTCATGTAGTCCAGGGAGGTACGTCTCAGGTCATTCACACCAGCATGGACAATGACTGAGTCAAATTTGTACTTGCCTTGGAGTGACCTGAGTGCTTGTGTTATGTGGTGGATCCTAGCACCCGACAGGCAGCTCACCGTGACCTTCTCCTTGTTCAGCCTGGTGAGCAGGACGTCAGTGTGCCTGATGATAGAGTCACCTATTACAAGTGTATCAGGTGTGCTGTTTAGCCTTAAGGGCTGTGACTGTTCGGCATACTGGCTTTGTGAGTTATGTGTTGCATGTGTTTTGTTTTGGGGTAGTGGTTGCTTGGGTGTCTGCTTTGGAGGTCTCTGCTGCTTAGGCAGATTTTTATTTAGAGCCTCCAAGTATGTTTTTGTGTGTTTATGTGTTTGGTTTGCTGTCGTGGTAGGTCTATGTGAGATTGGAATTGTAGTGAGTGTGGTTTCCTTCTCCTCCTGACTGGTTACGCCAGTACTGAGTTGAGAGAGCTTAGCCTCCAGTTTGGCTATATGGTTGCATCGCTCACATGTGTTGGAATTTGTTTGGAGGAGGAGAAGGTTGTCTGTGTACATGAGGCAGTTGTAGTATTGCCTCAAGATTCCCAGATTCACCAGCTGGACCGGATAGGAGATTGACAACTGACCTTTGGATATGCTAGAATAGTATTGGGAATTCCTTTATAATTGAAAAAGAGGGCCAATGGGGAACAAGGTACTCAAGGGGAGTTTGTGAAGGTGTAGTGCTTTTAATTTTTTAGTGCTGACTTATATAATTGCTTTAGTGAGCAAGTGCCAGGTTACTTAAATGCAATGTGTTACAGGTAACTTAAATGCAAAAAACAACAAACAGTAACTTTCATTCAAGTGAAACAAGGAAATAAGTACAGTAAGCAATGCAGATATCACTAGGGATCCACAGAAGCGCTGAAAAGGCATGTTTTAGGTGGAATTAGCGTTTCAGGGAAATAACAAGCAAACAAACAACAAGCATGCAAACAAAGCTAGATTCGGCAGGCCTGGATCTAGTATATGCTACAGCAAACAAGGTGCACCAATTTCAGTAAGAAACAGTTCAAATATGCAGGCACTATAAGCCTTTAACCAGAAATTCCCAGCTCAGAAGGGCAGAGTCCAGCCTCTCCTCCCACAAGAGTGCAGACCACGAACCTTCTTAATGTAAAATAACTGGCCTGAAGCCCAAGTGCTTAAACCAGAACTAATACACTTTTAGAATAACAGACACTGAGCCCTCAGTCAGCAGTTCCCAACTTAGAAGGATGTAAGCTACCTGTCCTGCCACCACAGTGCAGGCCACAAACCTTCCTAATGTAAAACAACTGGTCTGAAGCCCAAGTGCTTAATCCAAAAGACTTAGAATGATAGCTACACTTTAATCAAGTTACTACCAAGCAGTAATAAATACAATTGAATACTTTAAAGAATGCCTGGATTAGTGCTCAAGTTATACAAACAAAGCTAGATTCAGCAGGCCTGGATCTAGTCTATGCTACAGCAAACAAGGTGTACCAATTTCAGTAAGAAGCAGTTCAAATATGCAGGCACTATAAGCCTTTAACCAGAAATTCCCAGTTCAGAAGGGCAGAGTCCAGCCTCTCCTCCCACAAGAGTGCAGACTACGAACCCTCTTAATGTAAAATAACTGGCCTGAAGCCCAAGTGCTTAAACCAGAATTAATACACTTTTAGAATAACAGACACTGAGTCCTCAATCAGCAGCTCCCAACTTAGAAGGATGTAAGCTACCTGTTCTGCCACTACAGTGCAGACCACAAACCTTCTTAATGTAAAACAACTGGTCTGAAGCCCAAGTGCTTAAACTAAAGGCTTAGAATGAGTTACACCAAGCAGTAATAAATACAATTGAGTACTTTTAAGATGACGCAAAAGCAAAATAAAGTAGGAAGAAACACAAATACAGTAAAAGCAGATACATTTTTTTAAGTGGAAAGAGAGAAAGGAGTAGCAGAAACTAAGCTGATTGGCCTTCTCAAATGTTCTGCCTGTACTGGGTAGAATGAGGTAATGACACTAGACTGGGAGGAGGGTCCCAGATCAAATTTACACTAGGAGCGGGGAACTGCAAAGCCACCAACTATAAAAACACTATACCAACAGGTAGGGAGGGTGGGAAACAAACTGCAGAAATGTTTCTCACAGCTGAAAAGCAGCAGTGAGCCTTTAAATGAAAGTTTAAACAGCTAAAGGAGCCTCTAGAAAAAAAGAGTTTAACTGCAACAAGTTATCAGAAACAAACAACCCAACAGATGCTTAATAAAAGTGGACAATTTCCAGTTAATACCTCACACACAGTGAAACTAGCTAGAAAAATACACAGTACACAAAGTGCTATAAATAACAAAAAATAAAGAACAAAATAAACAAAAACCAGGATACTTAATGTTATATATTATAGCTCCGAGTTTCCTCAGTGTCCTTCCTTCGATCAGTTCAGTGTGAAATGGCAGAACACTCACAACTGAATTTCTTAGGTAACAGAAAGTTGAAACCTGAGACAGCTTTTAAGAAAGAAATCTCAAAAGAACCAATGAGGTGCTTAGTCTAAGCTGTAGTCCAGGTGACCTCAGTCAGCCAATGACCTCAAACAATTCTCTCTCACTGAAATGCCTGATGGCTTTAGCTAAACCAAGATGTCCCTGAATATGTGCTCAGACACACAGCCTCCACAAACACTAGGCCCAAATACAAGCCTGAATATGGAAATGCTACAAATATCCCCACTACTTAGAACAAACTGCAGAAATGTTTCTCACAGCTGAAAAGCAGTGGTGAGCCTTTAGATGAATGTTTAAACAGCTAAAGGAGCCTCTAAAAAAAGAGTTTAACTGCAACAAGTTATCAGAAACAAACAACCCAACAGATGCTTAATAAAAGTAGACAATTTCCAGTTAATACCTCACACACAGTGAAACTAGCTAGAAAAATACACAGTACACAAAGTGCTATAAATAACAAAGAAATAAAGAACAAAATAAACAAAAAACAGGATACTAGTTTCACTGTGTGTGAGGTATTAACTGGAAATTGTCCACTTTTATTAAGCATCTGTTGGGTTGTTTGTTTCTGATAACTTGTTGCAGTTAAACTCTAAATAAGCTATACAACAGAAGGAGGAAGCTACTACATGAGAGAGCAAAATCCCAAAACGGGAAGGCATCTCTGATCAGTATTAGCAAGCAACTTCGATCCCTCATAAAATCATCAAAGGCCAGTTTCAAAAGAAAAATTGCCCTAGACACTAAAGGTAATCACAAGGCCTTCTTTAGTTATGTCAGAAACATGGACGGAAACTCCCAGATATGCTCTGAATTGTTGCATAACAGTACAAAATATACCGAACCTACAGACATAGCCAACATCCTGGCAGACAGATTCAGCGCAAACTTCTCACCCCCTTCCCCCTCAAAGGAGCAAATGCCTATCCCAACTGAATGTAACCTCCCTGACATCACAGATGCACAGGTGAAAGCTGCCCTCTCCAAAGCAAAAAACACAGCATCTATGGGACCGGACAGTGTCCCAGGCTGTGTCTTACACGAGCTCCAAGAAGAACTGAACCCTCACATTAAGTCACTGTTCAAACTTTGCCTTACTACAGGATATGTACCCAAAGAATGGCGTACAGCTACAGTGGTCCCACTCCACAAAGGTGGTGCCACAACGGACCCCGGAAACTATCACCCCATAAGCCTGACTAGTTCATAGGTTCATAAGTTCATACTAGGCTATCTGCCCAAGGGCATTTATAAGCCTAGCCCATAGTTATGTGGCTTTCGCCACCCCTTTAGTTTGAAGAAAACTATGCCTATTATTTTACTGTGCCTCTGTCAAGCAGTGACACTGAAGTAATCCCTGGGGTATATCTGCGATCTCCCATCCATTGGTCAAGATTCCTCTTGAACAAGGCCAGCGAGGTGCTCTGCCTCACATGTACCGGGATTTTGTTCCACAGCATAGGGAGTCTCTGGGTGATGAATCTGTCCCTCCAGCACGTTCTATTAATAACCATGTCAAGGTTTAAGTCTCCCACCCTTGTGGTTCTGAGGGATCTAGATTTTTTGAGGTGAAGCATATTCATCAAATCTGGGTTTGACATGGCCTTGTATGTCAGGCACAGGTCACCTCTGAGCAAGCGGTATGCGACTGAATAGAGCTGGAGTTCTTTCAGTCGGGCAGCATAAGACATATTTTTGAGACCCTTTATCCTTTTGGTGAGGAACTTTTGGGGCCTTTCCAGCTGCTGCAGGTGTCGGGTCAGATACATTCTGAATGGGGCATTGTACTCAATCATAGGTCTAATGAGTGATGAGTACAGGGGAACGATGACCTCCCTTGATCTAGATGTGAATCCCTTCATGATCAGGTGGGCAATGTAGAAGGTCTTCCTAACTACTTTAGCAACGTGAGTGTCAAACGAAAGGTTACTGTCAACCTGGGTCCCCAGATCCCTGATAACTTCTTCTGTGCTCAGTCGATTGCCACCTATATGGTATCTAGGGGTAACCTTGTTTTTCCCGAAGGGTATGACTATGCATTTCTTGGCGTTTAACTTTAGGCCATGGCTCTGGCACCAGTTATCCATTTCTGTGAGGCCCTTCTGAAGGATATCTGTGTCAGATGTGTTTTCGACTATGGTGCCCAGTTTGCAGTCATCTGCAAACTTTGTCAGCCATAACCCTCCTGTGTTTGCTTGTACTTCAGAGAAGTAGATGCCGAACAAGAGTGGACCCAGGACTGAGCCCTGTGGGACACCACTTGTGACCGGCTTTGAGTCTGACATGGCGCCAGCAACTCTGACCCTGTGGGTTCTGTCACTTAGCCAGTTTGCAACCCATCTTGTGATGTATGGGTTAACATTCAAGCTGATGAGTTTTTCAATGATACCTGAGTGGGGTATTGTGTCGAAGGCCTTTGCCAGGTCGAGGTAGGCTGTATGGACTGCCTTACCCTCATCAATGGCCTTGGTGACTGTTTCGAAAAAGTCAACCAAGTTTAAAAGGCATGATCTGCCTTTGACAAAGCCAAACTGGGTTGGATCCAAAGTCTGCAAGTTCCCTATGTCTTTATTTATGAGTTCCATTATGATCCTCTCCATGGCTTTGCAGATAAGGCTTGTCAAGCTAATGGGACGGTAATTTCCAGGGTCGGTGGAGGCACCGCCCTTGTGAAGTGGGACCACAGTCGCCGTGCGCCACTCCTTGGGTACGTATCCTGAGGTGAGGCTAAGATTAAACAGCTGTCCTAACTGCGGGTTTAATTCCTCATTTAGTTTGTGGAGTACACAGCCAGGGACACCATCCGGTCCCATGGATGCTGTGTTTTTTGCCTTGGAGAGAGCAGTTCTCACCTGGGCATTAGAGATGTTTGGGGGGCTACAATCCTCTGGTATAGATATCTCTCCTTTTGGGGGGGAGGGGGGGAGAAGTTAGCACTGAACCTGTCAGCCAGTATGTTGGCAATGTGTGTAGGTTCAGTAATCTTCACATCATTTTGAACTAATTCTGAGCATATCTGGGAGTTTCCTCCTAGGTTTCTAACATAGCTAAAGAAGGCCTTATGATTATCTTTTGAGTCCTTGGCAATTTTTCTCTCAAAATTAGCCTTGGATGATTTTATGAGAGCTCTTAGTTTTTTACTTATAATGATCAAGGGTGTCTTACCTTTCAAGGATTTTGCTCTATCTTGTAGTAGCTTCCTCCTTTTGTTGTAGAGCTTGTTTATGGCTGGGGTCCACCAGACTGGACGCTTGCCTTTGGTACAAAGTGTCTTAGTTTTGTTTGGGATTGCCTGATCCATGCAGTCCTGTAGGTGCTGGTAGAAGGCATTTGTTAGTGATTCAGCGGTTTGAGTAATGTTTACCACCGGCTCAGGGACCTTAAAGGAGACCACACTAGTTTTTAGAAGTGTGAAGTCTGCTTTTGAGAAGTTTTTCACTGTGGTCTTTTTTATTTCAGGTGGGGGCGGGATGAGGACCTCCAGCGAGATTAGTTTATGATCTGATCTCACCAGTGAGGGGTATACTTCTGGTGTTGAACATTGTGGTCCCATGTTCGTGATGATGAGATCAAATATGTTTTCACCTCTTGTGGGGATGGTGACTAGTTGTTCCATGGCATTTGAGTTTATGAACTCCAGGAACCTTTGGGCTTGAGTAGTGTTCCCAGGCTTGAGTAGTGTTCCCCCGGAGTCTTTTGTAAGTTTTTTTATCTATTCCTTCTAGCATGTCGAGGGATCAGTTGCTAGTGTCCTCTCCTGCTCAGCTGGTGAACCTGAGAATATTGAGGCAATGTTACAATTGCCTCATGTACACAGACAACCCTCTCCTCCTCCCACAAAACACAAATACATGCGAGAGATGCAACTATACGGCCAAACTGGAGGCTGAGCTCTCTCAACATAGGACTGGCAAGACCAGACAGGAGGAGAAGGTAACCACACACACTACATACCCAGTCACACATAATACCATCACAACTTCAAATCATACACATAATCACACAAAGACATACTCGGAGGCTCTGATCAAAAATCTACCAAAACAGCAGAGGCCACCAAAGCAGACATCCAAACAACTACCACCTCAGGACCCAACACATGCAACACATAGACCACACAGTCAGAGTGTCAAACAGTCACAGCCCTTAAGGCCAAACACAATGCCAGACACACTCGTCATTGGTGACTCCATAGTCAGACACACTGACATCCCGCTCACCAGACTGAGTAAGGAGAAGGTCACAGTAAGCTGCCTGTCGGGCGCTAGAATCCGCCACATAACGCAAGCACTCAGGTCTCTCAACAGCAGGTACAAGTACGACTCAGTCATTGTCCACGCTGGTGTCAACGACCTGAGACGTACCTCCTTGGACTACATGAAAAGAGACATTGAGGAGCTCTCTGATTATGTAGCCCAGGCAGGTATGACCCTGACCTTGAGCAGTATCCTACCTTCACCTAGAATGATGCCACAATACAGTGATAAGATGATCAGCTTTAATAATTGGCTTAAATTCTGGTGTCAGTCAAAGGGGATCCAATGTCTGTCTGCCTGGGATGACATGCTGGACAAGCTACGCTGCTTCGCAAGGGACGGCTTGCACCTGTCACCCCTGGGTTTCCGGATATTGGCAAAGGCTCTTGCCACACCCATAGTGCCTTTTTTAGGCAAGGCTCAAATTCTAAACCTACCACCCTAGAACACAGAAAAGGAAAAAAACTAAGGGTAATGCTGCTCAATGCCAGAAGTCTCAATCTCAAGATGCACGCACTCGAGGCCCTTCTCAGTATGGAGAACATCGATGTCTGTGCTGTGACAGAAACCTGGTTCAAGGCTCCTGAGAGCACCCCAGCACTATCAGGTTTTACCTCATATCATGCGTTCCGGCCCCAAAATCCAGACAACACCAAGAAAGGAGGGGGGGGTGTCCATATTCATAAAGGACACCCACACCTCAAGGTTGGTGGCAACGCACGATGCATCGGAGACCATCCAGCTGCAACTAACCATAGGCAAAACTGCTCTGCAATTTGTAGCATGTTACAGGCCACCCTCTCAAACTCAGGAACCTCACATGGCCTTCCTGAAAACACCAGAGGGGATAAATGTATCTCCAAACACCATCATACTAGGTGACTTCAACTACCCGTCCGGTCCCATAGTCTGGTCTGTAAAGCTATGGAGTGTATTATCATGGAACTCATAAACAAAGACATTGGGAGCTTCCATACACTGGATCCTACCCAATTCGGCTTTGTTAAGGGCAGATCTTGCCTCTTAAACCTAGATGATTTCTTTGAAACAGTTACCAAAGCCATAGATGAGGGCAAGGTAGTCCACACAGCCTACCTGGACCTCGCAAAAGCCTTCAACACAATACCCCACTCGGGCATCATAAATAAGCTTACCAGCTTAAATATCAACCCCTATATCACAAGATGGGTTGCAAACTGGCTCAGAGATAGAACCCACATGGTCAGAATCGCAGGTGCCATGTCCGAATCCAAACCAGTTACAAGTGGCGTCCCACAGGGCTCAGTTCTGGGACCTCTCTTGTTAGGTATATACTTCTCTGATGTTCAGGCTAACACGGGGGGATTATGGCTGACAAAGTTCGCAGATGACTGCAAACTGGGGGCCATAATCAAATCTCCAGCTGACACAAGCATCCTCCAAAAGTGTCTCACAGAGACGGATGCTTGGTGCCAGAGCCACGGCCTCAAGCTAAATGCTAAAAAGTGCATAGTCATCCCCTTTGGGAAAAACAAGGTGCCCACAAATTACCAAATAGGTGGTAATCCATTAAGTACGGAAGAAGTAATTAGAGATTTGGGGACCAACGCAGATAGTAATCTCTCCTTTGATAATCACGTTGCCAAAGTGGTTAGAAAGACCTTCTATATAGTCCACCTTATCACGAAAGGGTTCGCATCTAGATCAAGAGAGGTCATTGTGCCCCACTACTCATCACTCATCAGGCCCATAATTGAATACAATGCCCCTTTTGGGATGTACCTTACCTGACACCTGCAGCAACTGGAGAGACCCCAAAAGTACCTCACCAAGAGGATCATGGGCTACAAACAGATGTCCTATGCAGCTCGACTAAAGAAACTCCAGCTCTACTCAGCTGCTTACCGCCTACTCAGAGGCGATCTATGCCTGACATACAAAGCCATGTCAAACCCAGAATTAATGGACATGCTCCACCTCAAAAAATCCAAGTCCCTTAGAGCTACATGCTCCAGGGACCTAAACCTCAGCACAAAAATAAATAGGACATGCTGGAGGGACAGATTCATTTCCCAGAGGCTCCCCTCACTCTGGAATAGAATCCCAATTCATGTTAGACATAGCCCCTCGCTGACCCTCTTCAAGCGAAATTTGGACGTGTGCATGGGAAATCGCAAATTCACCCCTGGGATCTCTCCTCTGTGTCCCTGCTAGACAGAGGCACAGTAAACTAATCTTAAAAGGGTACCTTCTGTGACCTACTTTACAGAGGCACAGTAGGCTAATCTAATTGGGAGGCAGAAGCCAAATACACCCTGGCTAGGCTTATAAATGCCCTAGGGCAGATAGCCTAGTATCTACCTATGAACCTATATATTATAGCTCCGAGTTTCCTCAGTGTCCTTCCTTCGATCAGTTCAGTATTGGTGGTGCAATTAAACTAGCATTTGCAAGTTTGTATTAAGGTTCATGAATTGTTCTGCTCCTCCTGCTGATGTCATCTAAGGCAAACAAAAGTAGTGTGAATGCAGGAAAGTCCCAGCATGTTACTGTGACTCTGAATCACATTTGTCTCTTTTTTTTTTCTCTCAGTGCTTTAGTATCATAGCAAGTGTAGTTTGAATTAAATAAGTAAATAAGTATTGTAAGTTCTTATTTAGGCCTTACAGTTGATGATATGGATTGGGAAATGATTTCAATCGCTTATATGAAATGCATGCATTGTGAAATGGTAATGCATGATAAAGGAGTGTTTTTTTAATTAGTCATATGCAAGGCATGGTTGCTTTTTTCTTTATTTGAGAGGACTGTGCTGTAGTGTGCATATGTCATTCCTTTTTTTTTTGTGCTATGTTTTGGACTTCATAAATATGTTGAAGATAGCGTCTTCTTTCTAAAAATAAAGAAATGTAAATAATGACCCATGCAATCTGATTACATTTCTGTGCATCTTTGTAATTGAATGCTTTTACATTCAGTGATGGCTTTTGTACTTAGTTTTATTTTTGTACAGTAGAAAATGCCGAGTGCCTTCAAAAATCAGCTGATGCTATTGCCCACCCAGTATCAATACTAATTAATCGTACCATAGCAGAAGCTAATATACCCACCATTTGGAAAACATCCTACATTATCTCACTACATAAAGGAGGCTCCTCCACTGAATTTTCCAATTACAGACCAATGGCTATACTCTCTCCACTTGCAAAGTTTATGGAAAAATGTATACACAAACAGCTCATGCACCATCTAATTCAGAATCACCTCATGGCAGATACCCAACATGGCTTCCGCCCACACCACAGCACTACTTTATCCCTACTAGCTTTTACCAATACCATAAACAATAACCATAACAATAATCTCATATCCTCAGCCCTCTTCTTGGATCTTTCCAAGGCATTCAATATGGTTGACTACCAACTTTTAATACACGCCCTGCAAACTTTCTGTCTGGATTCTATAGCCCTTCAATCGTTTAAATCCTGCCTCAATGGGAGACAGCAGGCTGTTCTTTGGCAGATCAAGCTCTCTAACCTACTACCTAACACCCTTGGAGTACCACAAGGCTCCATACTAGGGCCCCTGCTGTTTTCCATCTTCATTAATGACCTGTATACTGTCATCCCAAATGTCAGCTGTATCCAATATGCTGACAACTCCACCCTAATTTGCTCAGCCACATGTCCTACAGATTTATGGTCTGCTACCTAGTCCACCTCAGTACTATAGAAAAGTGGCTCTCTGAACATCGTTTGATACTAAATCCCAAAAAAACTAAAATGCTGTTATTCTCACCTACACTAAGGTCAGCTGCTTTCACCTTTACCATAAATGCAAATGATGGCACTATAATCTCCTCTGACCCCTCTACAAAACTATTAGGTGTCATTATTGATAATAACCTAAAATTTGACCTACATGTAAACCAATTGATCAAACCATCCATAAAAAACTAAGGTCACTTTACAGAATAAAAGCCTTCCTAACACTTCCAGCCAAAATTGCCATAGCTCGCTCTCACCTACTTTCTACACTTCTATATACATCCCCCCTACTCTCTAACCTAAACAAGACTGTACTTAACAAAGTCTCAACCTGCTATAATCACATTGCCAGGTTTGCCACTGGCCTGCCTTTTAGGACCCACCACTGCATCAATCTTAACCAGCTTGGGCGGTTTGAGCTACCCAGTCTAATCCAATATAACCTACTGATTATGGCTAATAAAATCCTTTATAATCCAGATAATACCCCAGCACTGAAACATCTTATCACCCCCTATAACAACCCGTGACTGCTTTGTTCCTCTAACAGATTACTCATTCAGACAATCAAAACTAACAACGTAGCTGGTGATTCCCTCTTTGCTGGGAACTCACTTTCAGCCGATATTACTTTGCTCACATCCCTAGGCTAATTCAAAACTAGACTTAAACAGCATCTGGCACTAAACTGGCTTTGTCACTGCAGCAAGCCCGGCTACCTCTCATCAAGAGAGTGTATAATCTATTATTCAGATTACTGTTAAATTTACCCCTGACTTGCACCAGGGAGTAACTATAACCTGTGAAACTTGTTTATTCATGTTTGCTTATGGATTATTTTGACAATATTATATTTGTAATATGCTCTCATTGTTTTATTGTATCTGCTTAACTTGGAGCTTTTTTCCCCGGGCCTCCGCTGAAAATGGACATGAATCCAGTCGGACTATCCCATTCAACAAATGTAAAATAAGATAAAATAAAATAACTTTCTGTTATTTTATTTTGATTTTCTCTTGACCAAATGGATATGTTCGAAAGTACTTTTGGAAGAACATCTGTTGGTGTGACTTAGCCGTGAAATATGTTATGATGAATGTGAACTTGTATGTGGTTCTTTACAATTTTATGTCCTTTATCTTTCACCCCTGTTAAATTCTTTCTTTCTGAGTGAAAATACAATGCGTGATA